>NW_027114174.1:479742-557000 GCF_000696795.3 Halyomorpha halys
CAAATATAAGTATTAGATGATTTAAAATTTAACAAGTTAGGTATTAAAAGCAATCGCTGTTGCTTATTTTTTTACGCCGTATGTATTTCTGACAGTTTGACAATCCCCTTATCTGATTGTCTCAGTTAACTTTTTTAATTATTTATTTATTTCTTCAGTCATGTAAATTATTGCTCAGTAAGGATTGTATATTATTTAACTTTTCTTAGTGGTTTATATATAGTTTTTTTATATGGATTATTAATGTCAGTTTTTGTTAACAATAAAATCTGACCATTGAATAAAGCGACATATTAAAAGTGAATTTACTTTCTAATTTAAATTAAAAAAAAAGAAAAATAGTTTTTATCTGTCCTTTTTACATATTCGTTATAAAGTTATTGTGAAGGTGTTACTTTTAAAAAAAGTATATATTTAAAAATAGATCATATTTTTTTTTTCAATTTATTGCTGTAATTTCTGCCTTTTCCTATTTATAAAGTAATTGATTTGTATAGTTTAAAAAGTTTCCCTGATAATATATAATTTTTTGTTATTTAATTTTCATTTTAAGTATGAAAGATGATATAATTGTTTATAGATCTCCATTATTTTATTGATCATGTCTTGTTGTGTGTATTTTGTATATGTTGCCTTTTGTAATTAAAAATGTTGTAATAATTTTTTTTATTTTTTTCAGTCTTTTATTAAAAGTAAGATAGAATTGGGTTTGTGGTAAAAGTGATCAACTTATGTTGAAAATATTAGCACTTGATTACTTTTACCATTAACCTGGCCACAGTCTGGTTAGATTTTTTCTGGACATGATTCCCAAAGTTTCAAAACTTTGTAATATAGTTATGTCAGGGAGGTGTACTCTATGTGACATACAGAAAGTCCTGATGAGTGATTAGGGTGGGGAAGATAAAAGAACTTTATTCATTTTTTTTTTAATATCTTATAATCTATAAGTTTTAAGAAAAATAAAATATTCTTACCAAAAGTAAAGCCAATTCAATTTTCTGCTGTAAAAGTTTTATTCAATTTACTTCTTGAGTCGACTATTTAACAAATAATTTCATTCATAAATAAATAAAATTATTATGAGTCATATCAGCTACATGACTGATATAAGGGGGACCTGGACCCTCACAAACACTGAAGAGGAGATCCATGGGGGGTATAGATGTAATGACACATATCAAGGCAGGAAGACTACTTTGGACATATTGCTGGAATGTCAGACAATGGTATTCCAAGGAAGTTATTTGATGGAAGGCTCTTTTAGACAAGGGGAAGAGACAGATGACTTAGATGAGAGGATGCTGTCTTAATCGCTGTGCCACAAGAAATTTTCTTCACTCCAGTAGCAATATATACTAATGAAGCAATGATTAGCAAAACCTACAGAAAAACATTGATCACCGCTTATTTCGACTATATTACCATCTGCAGCAACAGTATGCACTAAAACTCTTATTCCAACCTTATTCCTAAACAACAATCCAATACAATTCCATCCACACGTTAAAAACCTTGGTGTCACTGTAGACCAAACTCTCTCCTGGAAAAACCACGTCTCCGATATTTCCCGTACCTTTTCCACCCTGAATAGTTTAAATTATCTTTGTCACTTACTTCCTTTTGAAACCTGCAGGCTTCTGGTTACTTCCTTAATATTTCCCCACTTTGACTATTGCTGTATGGTTTAGGGGGGTGTCTCTGAGGATCTCGAAGCAAAATTTAAATGATTAAATAATTGCTTTGTACGATTCATCTTTGGGGTCCCCAGAGACGCCTCTGTCACCCGATTTTATGAAGAGTTGAATTGGCTTCACCCCTCCTTTCGTCGTAAATATTTCCTGGCTTCCTTTTTCTATCAAGTTATCCAATCCCGCTGTCCTTCGTACATCTCAGATATCCTTCAATTTAAGTCCTCAGTGCATTCCCGCTCACGGCCTTCAGACTTTAATGTAACTGCCCATCGAACTGCAGCCTTTGATAGATCTTTCCTCATCCATTCCTCTTCCCTATGGAATTTTATTCCCTCCTTCATTTGTAGTTCTAATACACTTCCAATCTTCAAATCCCGTATCTTCGACTACCTTCTGTACACCCAATTCCGGAAGAATAACAATTCAAAGTTTCAAAAAAGCTTTATATATTTTATGTCTTAAATTTTCGTTTATAATTGTAAATATGTACATTAGCAGAAATTATATCTTTTCATTTATTATTTTTTAGTTTAATTGTATTTGATTTTTTATCATTTTTTTTCTTTTCATTTGCTATCAGAAGTCATCTTATGTTTTATGATAAGACAAGTGGTTTTATTTTATCATTATTTTATATATTCTGTTAATTATTGTTGTTTATTTGTATGTTTTTAAATTCATTGTATTATTTTATGACATCTTGTAATTTCATCTATTTTGTAATTTACTCTAAGGCTCTATAGCCTAATTTTGACGCCTGTAAATTATTCTAAAGGGATCAATCCTAGAATAAATAAAGATTATTATTAAAACAGTTCCCATTGAAATAGTTCAACAGTTGGGCATTTTAAACATCACAGTTAGCCCAGTAAAGCAGACACGAGGAGGCCCCTCACCTCCGGACTCAAAATAGCTCCTGAATGGATAACACATATACAAAATTAAATATAACAGGTAACCTTGAAATACCAAAGGTAGTAAAAGGTGAGACACAACACGAATTACTTTTCTTTCTTGCACAGTAATGCACTACTAATTCACATTTTATTTCGGTTTTTAGAGGGTTCGGGAAAAAAAAAAAAAAAAAAAAAAAAAAAGTAAAGCAGAGTAGTCTTCCCTTACCAGCAGTAAAAAAATCTACGCTTCCAAGGACTTTCCTAGAGACCAACACCACTTTCCTAGAGACCAACACCATCTCTCTCTAAAGAGGTAAGTAGTATACCTGGGCATAAAGTTGACAGCCACCTCAACCCTTATGTCCACCTCTACTATATAACAAAGACAGATCATATCACAGCCTGAAGCTTGGAGGGTACAATCCTGAGTGCGGTGCTACATCACTGTTCATATGTATCTTCGATGTTATGTCTCTGGCACCAGCACCTCCCCAGTGCTATAGGAGGAACCAGTAGGAAAAGAATAGTAATCTAAAACCGCAAAAAGTAACAAATACAATACTAGGCTTTTTACTTTTAGGATAGTTTAGTAAGTTTTTTAGTGTTTCAAAATAGTTTTAGTTTAACTAAAACCAAGGGGTGGGGGCGGGTTCCCCATTCAGGCACTCTCCTATATCCTAATCTATATCTCATTCCTTTATTCTAACCCTACATACATTGGTAACATTGAAAATATGTATCAGTATCCAGGCCTTTTGAGAGACTATATTTAACACCCTCCAGTACTCTGGTAACTTGGAAAATTCGGTCAAAATGATTGGGAGTTTATATTGGAATATAAAATTATAACCTTTTTTTTTTTATTTAATATCAGATCAGCCTGGTGGGCCTTACATGGTTGATATAAGCATTACAAAAACATATTATTGTGCAGGGAATTTTTAGTTCCTGCAGAAAAGCTCATGTTAGAACTTGTTGAAATTGTTACTTTAAGGTGGCTAACATAAGTGAACTATGAACTGGGAATTACATCCTTTTGAATTCCCTGGAGAGGGAATGAAAAGTAAATTAAAATCAGATATTCTGAATAAATATAAGGAATATTTAATTAAACTTGTTCCCGTAAATTAAATTCAACTTGCTCCTATCATTTTATGTTTAGTGTAAGCAATAGCCGAAACGTTGTAAAATGGTAATTAAAAGTTCACATTTTACAGACAAAAAGTCTGTGAACTACGTAGGTTATCAGTCAAACTTCAAGAGTGACATAAAAGTGGTCATTTTTTAATTTTAACGTGAAAATAGGGATGGAACAGATCTTCAAACCAACTATAGAGTCGGTATTATACACATTCATTCCGTTATATTATATACATATACGATATATTACGTACATAACATTATAAGTGACAATGGACGAATGGTCATTAACTTTGCTGCCTCAAAAAAAGTGATCATTGAAAGCTCACTCTCCCCTGAGAAGAGTAACCACAAAAGAACATAATTATCTAATATTAGAGGAAGGTCTAATTTTATAAGCTGTAGATTCTATTCTTGGACTAATCAGGATACCGACCATTGTCTCGTAATGACCGAGATTAGTGCCACATGATCCAATTTTTAGAAAAATCAGGGGAAATAATACAGTAAGGATTCCTACATCCAAACTGAAAGAACGAAAACAAAGTACAGAGCTTCTAATCAGAAGCTAGATTATTAGATGAGGGATACCACCTAGCTTTGTTCAGGAACAATTGGGCTATTCTTTTGACATTACTTAAAGCAGACCGTTCGTCTGGAAGAGCAATTAGCGATACCTTGAGTTTGTGCAGATTTTGCAATAGCCATAGATGAAAAATGAAATCTTCAGCAAAACTTCAATTATTTGATTGGTCCTAGTACCCATTTAAGGGGTGTGCTACTCTACATCAGGTCTCATAATGCATGTTCATAGGTTTTGTAGCTGAATATGAGATAAATTAACAGGATGAGTTTTGATGAGGGAAAGAGTAAATAACTGTTAACTAAATGAAACTTGTAATAGGAAAAAATCTGGTCAGATTGACACACATGGAATACAGCAAAATAAAAAACAGTAAAGGAAGGTTATCCAACATGGAGGCGTAGTCACAGTAGCATGGAAGTTGCTCCAACACACCCTCCCAAGCTCAAGACTCCAATTAATGTGCGACTCTTGCCAAAGTTCCAGTAGGAAGGATCTTCGTGAATACATCAGCAAGCTGACGACTCTGGGCACATGTTGCAGCTCAAACTCATTGTTCATCCACTTCTCATGTACAAAGTGAAAACGCACTTCAATATGTTTTGTGCGGCGATGAAATTCTGGATTCTGTATCATCCGTATGGTACTTTGGTAGTCAACCAACAACTGTGGAATGCCATGTAGAGTAGTCAACAGTCGCTGAAGCCATACCATCTCCTTGGTACCCCTCACACGCTGCAATATACTCTGCTTCTGTAGTGCTTAAAGCAGTAACTGGCTGTTTACGACTCAACCAACTTATAGCACCAGTTCCATACGTCATCAAAACTCCAGTTCTTGGTCGTCGAGACAAGTTGTCATTTGCAAATTCTGAGTCCGAATAACAGTCCAACTTTAGTTCAGTATCTGATTTATAAAACAGTCTATACTCCCTGGTGGCATTCAGATACTTGAAGTTTCTCTTGACAGCTTGCCAATCAGATTTCTTTGGACAGTCTAGAACCTCCGAAACTTTGCTTACTGCATACGACAATTCTGGACGAGTAGTCATGGCCAAGTAGAGCAGGCTGCCAACAGTCTTCTCCAAAGGTGAATCCTCAACTTCTTCAGCACGCTTCTCAGAGGGTGTAGAAACTGGGTTTGAATCAATCATATTGAATCTTGAAAGGATATTCTTTGTGTATGCTTCCTGACGCCAGGAAAGATGCCACCCTTCTTTCTCTTAATCTGCATCCCCAGGAAGCTATCCAAAGACCCAGTGGTGATCCGGAATTCCTTTGTCAAGTCTGAGAGGAATTGGTCAATTACCTTTCGATCTCCAACTGCATGAAGCAATCGCTGTTGCTTTTTTTTTGTTATGCCGTTTGCATTTCTGACAGTTTGACAGCCATCTTATATCATTGTCTCTGTTAAAGTTTTTAATTATTTATTTATTTCTTCAGTTATGTAAATTATTCCTCAGTGAGGATTGTATATTAGTTAACTTTTCTTAGTGGTTTATATATAGTTTTTTTATATGGATAATTAATGTCAGTTTTTGTTAACTTCCTACAATCTAGTAAGTAAATATATGTACAAAATGAAGATTATTTAAAATTAAAGGTCTGAAAAAAGGTGAAACAAAAGTATATGTAAGTAAAATAACAGGATTAAATAAATTAAATACAAAGTTATATAAGCCAAAAAGAGTTAAGCAATATGAATATGAATAAGAAAACCTAGTAAATAAGTATACATACAAAAAGAAAATTATTTAAATTTAATGTTTACTAGTATTAAGTAAACTTAGTATTCAAAGTCGGTTGAAAATTTCTAAAAATAATTGGTTAATCCTGCATATTCCACACTTAGTTTTATTTTATCGGAGATTGTTGATCAGTAAAATCTCCCCATTTAAAAAAAATAATACAGGATCAAAAGAAAAATATGTTTATATTACTAGGTTTCGATGATCATACTTCATTCCATTATAGATGAACAAGATTTGGAAGCTAGAATGGCTGTTGAATTCTTTTTGCTTTATAAAATGTAAGTTATCTGCCTCTTTGGTACAAAACTATTTCTAACTAAAATGTTTTTTCCCCTCATTACTTCTTGTTTTGAACGTACCGTACATCAACGTCAGTAAACAAGTGTGAGGTTTCAATGGCTTCTCGTTGAATTTGTGCTTTGGAGTATTTACTCTTTTTTATTAATTGGTTTAATAAGTTATTCTCAGTAGCACCTTCTGAGATTTTATAAGTTCATAAAATGTCAGATAAATCTTTTTCACAGTTACAACTAAATTCTTGGATAATCCGGCAGCTGAAGAACATTGGTATTTTGGAACCTACACCAATTCAGCAAAACTGTATCCCTCAAATTTTGAGTGGAAAGGATGTGATTGGTGTTGCAAAAACGGGTAGTGGAAAGACCTTAGCATTTGGTCTCCCTATTTTACAACATTTGGCTGAGGATCCATATGGTATATTTGCTGTGATTATTACACCAACTAGAGAGCTAGCTCATCAGATTGGTGATACATTCTCTGTAATTGGTAAATGTATGAACTTGAGGGTTTCTATTATTGTAGGAGGTGTAGAAATGATTTTACAAGGACAAGAACTTTTAAGGAAGCCTCATATAGTGGTAGCGACTCCAGGTAGACTATTTGATCATCTCACCAGCTGTAATACATTCAACTTTGGTAAAATCAAGTATTTAGTTCTTGATGAAGCCGACAAGCTTTTAGGAGGCCCATTTGATAAGGAAATTCATGGTATTATTAAAAGCTTGCCTTCCAATCGGCAAATGTTATTATTTAGTGCTACTATGACTGATACTTTAGACCAAGTTAAAGCAGTTGCCAGGAAAGAAGTTTTTCTTTGGCAGGAAGTAGCAAGCATTGCTACAGTTGAGCAATTGGAACAGTTCTATGTTTTTTGTCCATTCTATGTAAAAGATGGATACTTGGTTGAAACCTTACGAAGATTCATTGCTAAACATGAAAATACATCTATAATACTTTTTGTTGACACCTGTAAGAATTGTCATTTGCTTTCTGTCACATTGAATATTCTTGGTTTTAAGAATGTCCCTCTTCATAAAATGATGGCACAGAAAGAAAGGCTGAATTCATTATCCAAGTTTAAATCCCATATTGTTCCTCTTTTGGTAGCTACAGATGTAGCTAGTCGAGGTCTAGATATACCGTCTGTTGAATTGGTACTGAATTATAATGTACCACTTATTCCTAAAGATTATATTCATCGAGTAGGGCGTACTGCTCGTGCTGGAAGAAAAGGTTATGCAATAACCTTAGTTGTTCCTGAAGAAATAAAATTGTTGCAGTCTATAGAAGAAACAATAAATACTAAACTTAAGGAATTTACAGTTAACAGTAAAGAAGTGGCTAAAATATTTGCTCAGGTCTCGATTACCAAAAGGGAATGTGAAATTGAATTTGAAGAATCCGAATTTCATGAACGAAAAACTATAAATAAGAGAAAAGATTTAATTCTGAATGGGAAAGATGTATCAAGCTTAGAAAAACGAATATTAAATAAAATAAAAGAAAAACGGCTCATACAAATGAAGAAAAAGAAATTGAAACAAATAAACAAAATGGCAAAAGTCACGAACAGTTAATTTATTTATGTGTATTTTTTATCTAAATAAAATGTGTCTTCCATGTATATTTATATATTTTTTGCCATATTAAATGAGGAAGTTTAACTAAAAAGTGGTAACTTTTGACCACTTGTCATTTTTAAGTCTGTAAAAATTATTTTGTAAATTTTAAGGCAGGTTTTAAGCCTTAACTGATCTAAAACTTGTATTCTTATGCTTAATATGTAAGTAATTTTGAGTTTATTTTTTATAATAAAACTTTATTATAAACAGTATGTATATTTTCAGTTCTTGAGCATAAATGAATAACCTTTTATTGATGCTTATAAGATTTTAATCCATGTAATAACATTTTGTCTGGAAAGAAAATTGACATTTTTGTTTTTGTTTGTAATCACTGGTTAGTAAGGAAGTTACTTCTAGTTTATTATCTCAACTGTTATTCTTAACATTGAAGACGGAGATATCCTGATGAGCTATTCTATATCCATGTTTGATTCGAATATTTTGTTTACCATATTTCATTTTTATTCTTTAGATCTGCCTGAAAATGTATTTTTGGCAGTGGTTATCTGTACTATGACTCTTCTAACCATTGTACAAAGATTCTGTTACTATATTCAAACAATAGTGTCTTTATCTCTGATTCTGAAAATATGCCTAATGTTGATTGGTTAAAAAAATATTAAGGTTTGCAGATCTCCAATGTGAGAAATTCTTAATCCGACATTAATAAATTAGGTAGTATATTCCCATTCTTATATATTTTTTAAATATAACAAATAATGATTTATTTTTTTATCCGACTCAAAGTTTTAGTTGATTTTCGACCTGTTCTCCTCACTAATCTGTTAATCATGTTGGCATTAATATTTATTCTATTTTTGTCTTGTCATTGCTTATTGTAATATCAGAGGTATTAATAATATTTCTCAAATTAATTTATTACAAATAGTTTGTATAAGTTTTGGTGGCTCCCTCAATTTCTCTTCATAGTAATATACTACTAGTAATTATTATATTGGGGCCAAGAAAATATTTTTATAAATTCACCTCATTGGTTTTAGAAGTAAACCAAATAATAATAGTTCAAACTCTTAGCTATCTCTCATGCCCTACTTTCATGAATTCAATCAGTTCTACAATAATTGTAAAATTTAATACATTTTAGGAGTACTCTATCGAAAGTCAATATATCCACTTGAAAATTATGGTGGAACCATTCAATTTCAAAAGTTAAATTTTTATTGAAATTGCTGCTTTGTAACACTTAAAGTTTGAAATGAAATCATATAATAATGTGGACAAGTTATGCATGATTGAAAAAATTTATTGTTAAATAATTCACATAATTTTTGATACTGGCCACACTTCGGGTACAGTGAATTAGATCTATTAGTATTAAGTGTTAAGATGTATTTTACACCTAAGATAAATAACAAATCAAAGTTTAATAGAAGTTAAAATACAATTTTGGTGGCGTGACAAACATAAAAACTAGTATTTTGCATTAAAATACTTTTGTAACATAATACTTAGGAATATTTTACAGAAGATCTTCTAGATACAGAAGAGAGTAAACTATTTCAAAATATTCAGGCATATTTTATTTTTGAAATAGTAAGGTGTTTATAGTTCACTGTAGATTAATACAAGAAGGTGGTCAGCAAAAATACACAAATAAACAAAAAACTTATTTGTGCCAACGTTTTGACCCGAATTTCAGGGCTGAACAAAGAGATAACAACTATTTACTCCGAGAATCATAAAAATAAAGGAAAAACAATAAACAAACAACCTTGGAAGTATATTATGTTTCTCAGAGTTATGGTTATTTCTATTTATTTTTCTAGCCCTTAAGTTCAGGTCGAAATCTTGTCACAAATAAACCAGTTTTTGGTTTATTTGTTGACAAAGACTCCAACCATCTGCTTTTATTTTTGAGATACTTTTCTTCTGATAACTTGACTTTAGTTTGTAATTGAAATAATTTTCTTTTACAATATTATAAGTATTTTAATTCAAAGTCTGCCTATCTCTTTGTCAAACAGCATCAAATATTTATTTTGCAACAATTGTAATTTTTCTTAAATTTACATGAATATGTTGGACCAAAAAATTATATAATAGGTGTTATGCAAATATATTATCACTTTCTGATTATAGTACTGAGCTTAGAATATTTCTTTAACCAGGAAATAATTTTTGCATGGGTACGTAGGCCTTATTTGTATGTTTATTGAGGATAAACATATAGTTCAGATGATTCCTCAAGTACATAGAGATGTATAAATCAAGTTAAAGAATTACCATAGATTGCAGGCCTTTTATTTCTGTGGCTGGTATACAATTTTTTGTTTATTGGTCCTTGTACTTTTACACCCAGGAAGCTATTGTTGTATGAAATAAAATTTTGATTCACTTTATTCCAGGTATATTATGAATGAGAACTTGTTACAAATATTAATCGTAGTATTTTAATATGTATTTAATTAACTCTTATTCAAGAGATTTATTAATCCTTAGAGACATGATCTATTCACTTTCAAGGCTAAACAATAACAGACAAAAAAAATTGAAAGTGGTTTAGATCTCTAAAAAAACTTAATGCTTTGTGCATGTGCATTAGTTTGGTAACAAAGAATATCACCTTGTTACGCGCTGTGTTCCACTTAAGGTACATCTATACTTGTCTCTCGTTTGGAACAGACTGAAGGTAAGATATTAATAGATTATCACAATTTAATAACAATAAATTTAGAAAATTAATAGAGAATACAAAAAAATGATTTAAACCCATATTTTTAATTAAGAATTATTCCAATTTAATCCAAACGAAACTAGACACTCTTTTTTCAGAAGTCTTCCTTTATTCATCACATGGTAAACTCAATCCTCCAGCATTGACCCTTTCATACAAAGAACTTGAGACATTTCCTATTGAAAGTGTTGATATTCAATATTATTTCTGCCTACTTAAAGTTAATAGTGCTTTCTAGTGAGTAGAACTCACACCTTTTTAACAATTATATCTTAAAGATATTGTCTAAAGCCTCATTTACCATTTCTTGAACTTTCTTTTTATATATGGCAACAGCTGATGACTGTCTACAACTTTGACTACACCTGTGGCATTATCATATAAATTTATAATTTGAGAAGGTACAGGGTTATACTTTTTTAGAGATAAAAAATATCATGCCAAATAATGGGCATTATGCTCTTAAAGTTTGTCAATTCAATGATATAGTACACAATTGGTATGCCTAAACAAGCTTTTGTAGTTTTTTATATATGTATAAATAGTTGACCGTAAAAATTGATATAAAAGAAGATGGTCAGGGTTGCGGTCAAAAGTGAAATAAAAATAGTTTACAACTATTTATTTTCCAACGTTTCGCCCCACATTGCAGGGCTGACCAAATGAATAAGTTGATATAATTAATATAAGTTTGTTCAACTTATTCATTTGGACAGCCCTAATGAAGCCCTGCAAAGTGGGGCGAAACGTTGGAAAATAAATAGTTGTAAACTATTTTTATTTCACTTTTGACCGCAACCCTGACCATCTTCTTATATATTTTGTAGTTATTCTTTTCTGCAGGTATATACGTTTGTTTGGAACATAACATTTTATAGCACCAATTAGAACTTTCATACAATAATTCAAATGTGTAATCTATAATGAAAATCTCTTTAGATAATCCTGTAACTTAGAAATATAGTATCCTTTCCATCCAACTCCAATGAGCATATATCCAACATAGAAATGTGGCATATCAAGATTTTCAGGGATAAGAAAAACAAACTTAATCTTATGTGCAAAAAATAAGAGGTAATTAATAACATAAATGTAGAAATACCAATAATATTTATTTATCACAAACTTAAGTATTAAGACATGAGGCTGTATTGAGCATTTTAATCAGGCTTTTCCTTTAAATGCTTCTCTAATTCCAGTTTTATTAATTTGTCTAAATCATCTAAAGGTCTATAAATAGAATGAACAACTTGTGCACCAGCAAACATAGCAAGCATAGCAGCACTTGAAAATGTTAAATACTTGCCCCAACCAACACCAGCTGGCATCTTACAAACTTTCTATAATTAGTTTATTAAGAAACAGGAGCTTTTTCTTCATGAACTAATTGCTCTAGTTTGTCTTGAATTTGTCTCTTCTTATAAGTTCGGTAGAAATTTACCTGACCCCTGAAATCCCAATTTATCATGGAATATTCAAGAGCAGCACCCAAACAAAAAAATATAGGTAAAAATCTGAATATGCCAAATATTCTTTTCCCAGGCCAATAATCCAAAAATTTCTTTAGAGACTCATTTCTTCTCATTTTACTTCACAACTTCGCTTGAGGTTACACCAAAGAGATCCTTAGGAAGAAATAAGAAAATAGATTTTCACACCCAAAGATCGTAGGAAAGCTTGTATTTTTATGAGCTCACAGCTCGTATCATTTCTGGAACTCAAATACTAAGAGGGAGAGTCTTTGTTTTTTTTTATAGAATGTAACGCATTTACATACTCTAGTTAGAGAATGACGGGCGGATAATCCTCGTAGTTTGAGATTTAAACACATTTTTATGTTATATTTTACCAGAGTAAAGAATACCTTAGTCTGTCAAGCTTTATTGATGCACGGTGTAACGGAAAGGTTTAAAGACCATAAAGTTTCTAAAAAAAGAGCTTGAGACTGTTTATGTTGTTAAATGACATCATGAAATTTAGAATGGAATAAGTTTCTCTACATTGCAAAATAAGTTCAAACGCCAGGAATATCGAGTCAAATCATAAGGAGAAATATATTGCTCCTAGCATAAGGCATCCTTTTCTACCACCACTTGTCAAGTGGAACATGAGGCGACCACGAGTGAGAAATAATGAGATTTTTTAGTAATGATGCGGAACGACTTGAATTTCATTGGTCTTGTTTTATACTAGCACATTATATTGAATAATTATAACAAAGACAGCGCTGGAGTACTCAATAACCAGCTTATAGATTTAGTCAGAGTTAGATGTTATTATCAATATTAGTTATCTCTGAATGAGCAATTAAAAAATTAAACTCTATACTAAGTTTTGTATATAGTGTATAAATAACAAAACTATTTTTTTTGTAATGTATGTAAATAGGTTACCCTTTAGCTATTATAACAGTGCTCTACCTTTTACTCGGTTGTTTTTATCTAGTCTCAATTGCGTGCATCAATGTACTTAGTGTATGTTCAAGTAATATCTATTAGTTTGTTTTTTCAATATATGTGGTGATCTAATTCCCTTTTTCCCTACTTCCGTGGGATTTCCTCCCACTACTTTAACGCCCTGTTGATAAGACTGATAATTTAACATATGTTTCTTTTATACTTAACTTAGTTGGTTACAATTTATGTCAGATTTATTCTGTTAATAAAAACCTATCTTTGGGTAAAACTTTCGTTTATCATTTAGAACAATATATAATAAAAAGGTTATTCTTAATCAACCTAGTGTTTACTTATTACAATCACTTTTAAGTCACAACAAGAGTCAAGCCATGTTCTTTGTCAATCAGTGTTAAAATAAGTAAGAAGAAAAGGTTGAAGAAATCAAACGGCAACTAGAGGAATCTATTGAACCACAGACTTAAAATAAGAAAGTAGAAGAAAAACATTGTAAGAAGATAGGCCGGGTGGCGGTCAATAAAAGTATCAAAATAGTAAAATAAAATTATTTATTGTTAACCAAAGTTTAACTGTGCAGAGCTTCGTCAGGGCTAACTGAAAAAACAAGATACAAACATTATAAAATTGACAGAACGTTAAAATAAAAAACATTTTAAAACAGTTGTTATGTTTATAAAGTATATAAAAAAGAAATAATAATAATATGAGGAAGTATACATATAGATGGACTAGAAACTAGTTACTAATAAGTTTTAAATACAGATCTAGACTAATAAATTGTAGAAGAATACTCGTTAAAAATAGTTATAAATATGGTAAAGAGGTAGGTGTAAAAAGTAGAAGAGATATATTAAGAAAATATCCAACAAAGATAGGGGGAAGTACCTGTCAGATTGAAATGGAGGTGACGAGTGAAGAACGGAGAGTTTTTTTGGGGTACTACATGGGGTACCAATGGGTACTGGAAGGGTGGTTTGAGTAGGTATAATAAATAATTTATTTTCTAAAGTTATAAAAATCCAAACAATATATTATAGAGTCGTAATTTAAGAAAAAGAAATATGAGGGGCAGACTCATAATTCAATGGTATTTTGAATTACAGAAGTGTATGAACAGAGGAGCGGGGACAGTGGAAAGGTGACCTGGCTCTTATATAGGACGAGGTAGCGAAGCTATTTTCCCAGCAGCCGAATCTATATTCTATGGACCCCACAATCGATTTCTGGAGGTTATTCTAAGTTTACTAAGATATACAAGTTTGATTATAAACATTGAATTTCAAGGTTTGTGCGGGTTTTTTTTTATCACTGATTTCGATATTTAGTAAGTTATTAGTTTAAATATAATTTGAGAGATTACTTAGCAGTATTCTTTAGGACAAGCACCCTTTGAATGGTCATGTAATGCTCTTAATATTTCGTAAATGTATATAGAATTACTTTAAGGTTGGTACTAAACCTCTAAATGGGCCAAAGAACTAGTCAATTCACTGAAGAAGAACTTCAAGATTATCAGGTTTGTAATTTTTTTATGATTATTGTTACCTTATTTTCTTGGAGAGTGATTTGAAAATAATTAATCTTTTGGAAAAACTATTCTCATGGGCATAGTTATAGTTTTGTTTCATTTAATAAAGTGATAACCATTAAAATCTTTCTAAAACCAATAGATGTTTTAATTTTCATGTTACTATTTTACAATGATGTTTCTAACAATCTGTTTATATGTTATTTTATTTTAACTATAAATTTCTGTTGTAGGATTTAACTTATTTCACAAAGAAGGAGGTGCTGCAGTAAGTATGATACAAACTTTTTTTTAAAAATAATTATGGTGCATAAAGTTATCCATGTTTTTAGTGCCCACATGAAATTTAAGGCTCTGGCACCAGAAAAGGTTGGCCATAACAGAAATGCAAAACTTCCAATGAACAAAGTTTTGCAGTATCCAGAATTAAGGGTAAATCCTTTTGGCGACAGGATCTGCAAAGTTTTTAGTAGTAGCCAAGATGGGGATTGTACTTTTGAAGATTTTCTCGATATGATGTCTGTCTTTAGTGATTCTACCCCTAAATCTGTGAAAGCTGAACATGCCTTCAGGATTTTTGTTAAGTATATTAGTTGTATTACCTGTTAGAAAGATAATTTATATCTGACTAATGCATTTTACTCTATATACACCATCACAATTTTTATTTTCCTTAAGTCTTCTTTTCTAGTAAGTTTGTATTATTGATTTAAAACTATCTAGTAATAGCTGGTAACACACCAACACTTGAACTCCATATCCAAATTAGACAGCTATTCATGATATTCCAGTATGTTCTACTACAGCTCTCCCGATTTCATACCATAGTTCCTCTGATAGATCAGTTATTTCATTTTTATTACTAATGCCGTCTAGTGTTTAAATTAATGTTTTCTATTTTACTTATTTCCCATCTGCTGACAAGGACCTTTGGGGGATGCAATGTACCTGATGTAATTATATATTTTAAATTACAATCCTTGTTCCTCTCCGCCTTAGGAATGTGAACTCACGGAAGCAGGTTACAAGTTTTGCTTATTATAATTGTGTGTCTCTAGTCATCCTTGCATGAAATGATGAACATTCTGGTTTATATTGAGTTGGGGCTAGATTTAACATAATTTATAAGCATAATGTGTTATGAAATTAAAACATTTGAATAGATTGAGGTAAAACTTCGTTTTACCTCGTTTTTTTCTCTTCCTACTCTGCGGGAAATCAGGGGTTGAAAACAGCCGATAAATGGAATTCCGAAGATTCCTGAGTCTTAAAAGGGTTTATGTAAGGTAGGTTACTTGTTATAGCGAGTTATTTTTATACCCGAGTTAATAACCTGTTATCCTACTGGTGTTACTAATGTGTATAGTTAATTTCTTGTTTATCGAGCAAAATCTAATATTTCATGTTATTAAAAATGAAACTCAAGTTGTGTTGAGTACTGTGGTATGAATAAATGCAGCTAAAGTCAATGATCTATGTGTTTCTCCCTAATTTGAAGTAAACATTTTATGGGAAAACCGAATGAATATTGTTATAAATCATAGAATACATATTATTTGTATATGATTACTAGTTATTTTATATATCCGTATTCAAAGAATTAAATAAATGAATGAACCTTGTTTCTCTGTATTAATCTTTTTTTTTTACAACCATTAGAAGACTAATTGAACATAATTTCAAAAAACGAAAATAATGCATAATAATGAGAAACAAATAAAAAAAGTTTTTGAACTACTCAATTGTAATGTTGTTAAAAACATTATTCATTTGATTACATCATTGATTGCCTTTTAAAGTAATTTTTTGGAGTTTCTTCCAAATGTGGTCAATGAGGAAGAATATGGAATTGCTAAATATATATGGATGGTAGAGAATAAAAACCTCATAATTCAACCATTTTGTGAAAACCATGGAACTCCATACTGAATAGAGACTTGAATATGCATAGATATATATTAATGAATATGGCTGCACTATAAAGTAATATCTTTAGGAATCAAATCCGTTACTAAATTTTTGTCATGTTCCATGTCACTAAAAATGACCTTTCTGATGGATTCATTGATGACAACAATTCTTTTAATGACCTGTTCTTGTATGCTACCAAACATTTTGAACATAATTATAAATTGAGACCCAACCCACTGGAAAGTGCCAGAAAACAATTTGAAGCATAGTATAGTATCATTGGTTGACATAAGGAGCACTACTACCTCTTGTTTGTTCGGGTACATTGCAATTTCATTTATAGTCGGCCGTCTTCATCCACTGCTTTCTCATTAAGTAGGAGTGAATCCAAAGTTTTATCTAGATTGATAGCAGCAGAATAAGTAGATTGTTCAACAACCTGTTTTGGTGTATTTAAGTAATTAGTATGCATTATCTATCATATCACTGATTTATTAACAACTATGATATGTTATAATCTGTATGTATGATTATTTTTTTCTAGGTTTATTTCTATTTTTGCTTTTTTTTTATGCACCTACCATGAAGAAGTTGATTACTCATCACGTAATTAACTAGACATCCTTTTCTTCATGGGTTTATGATTGGTATTGTTTTAAAATTGATTACTCATCTTAATTTTATTTTGTATTTAGATTTTGATGGTGATGATATGCTTGGTGTTTCCGATCTGAAGGAAATTATAGACAGACTAACCAGTCCTCAGAAGTTGAATGACAATGAAATGACCCATCTCATTCAAAATATACTATCTGAGGCAGATTTAGATGATGATGGAGCCTTATCTTTTGCTGAGTTTGAACATGTTATTGACAAATCACCTGATTTTGCCAAGTAATATACACATTACACAATCATTAATGATTGGGTTTAATTTTTCTGCTAGATGCATGTGTTTGTAGTGTTATAATGCATGCTCTAATTAACAGACTTTCTTTATGAGGTTTAGATAATTGACCTTAGATTATTAATTAGAGAAAATGGTCTGAGGGTGAACATAATTTTTTTTTCCCCTGACCGCATTCCCCTTTCAAATAATTAATTAATTAACATACTATCTTGATTTTCCTTGGATTTTGTCTCTTTTGTTAAAAATATTTTTTTATATCAATGTGACTCATTACTAAAACTCAAACTTGCCTTTTTTACTTCCACTTACCTATATATGAAGAATTATTATGTAAATTGATTTGAAGAAATGCCAATGGGTGTTCTTAACTTTTTTATGTTGTTTTTTTTTTATTAGCAGTTTAAGGTTTAGTGCATCACTACAACTCCTCTAAATTGAGTAAAGTGTAGAAAATTGATATTTGGATTGATTTTATGTAAGTGTATTTTGTGTTTTTTTATATATTGTATTTTTCAAGTTGTCACCCTTATAGGAGTCTGAACTTTTTCTTGCCCTTCCCACACCATTTTTGTTTTTTGTCATCTTTAAGCATTAATTAAATCACTTTTTATGTGTTTTCCAAACAAAGATTAGGAAGAATAAGCCCTTAGTGGTGGAGCTCGGCTGCTCAAAACTTTTTTTTTAATTTGGAAAATAGACAATATTATTACATAACAAAGCTATAAGCAAGCATATAGTAATGGAAAACATGATCTATAGAAGTATTTATTTGGATAATATTTAATATCTACTCAAAGTTAGGTTGTTGAGTTAAGAAGTTTGATGAATTTATAATCTATTGGTAATTTTAATAACTAAAAAAATGTGTTGAGAACTCATTAGTTAATTAGTTTATTGGTTCTTATAACTACCAATAGATAATGAAAGCTTAATTTAAGTAGGAAACTTAAAAATTCACATAAAATTTTATTTTAGTTAATATCGTAGTTAAGAAATTTTGGAATTAAGGTTATGATATTTATCCTATGAAGGGCAGTACTACTATTTCAGTGGACCAAATTGAACTTGCTACTTTAAAATCCTTTTATCACCAAATATATAAGAAGATATTTTCCCACTCTTAACTTTATCTTGTATTAGTGACTATTATTTATCCCCATTCCTTAGTCATACTCTCTGCCCAACAAGCACTTTTTTTTAGCGAGTTCCTCTATTTTATGAATTCTATACTATTTACTTATTAATCTGTTTTATCTCTAAACATTGTCATATTTACCTTTCAGTGTTGATGTTTTACATGATGCTAAATTAATTTTTTTATTCTAATCTATAAACAAGTTTGCATTTTGAAATTTTGTTTTTCAAATATTTTACATAGAGTATACTAGTATACCTCTATGCAAAGAATTCTCGCATTAAATATATAAATTTCTTTTCCATAGTGTATTCGATGTAAAAATTATTAAGCAAACAGATTTATTCGTCTAAACCAGAGATGGGCATCGTTTTGGCTTGGAAGTCATTAACTAGTGAACATTGCATTTCAATTTAGGCTTATTTAAGTTATAATTTCATGTCATGAATAATTGCAAGAAAATTTAGTTTTCGAACCTTTTCAATGAGAAAAATGTGCCTTATCACACTTTTCAACAAATGTTTTGAGGAGTATCTAGCTTCTCATCACAGCCTGTAAGTTAATGTCTGTCAAAGAGCAAACATATGTTCCAGTAGATCTTCAAACAAGAAAAACTTTGTTTAAAATATTATGTTGACCCGAATATAAGCTCCACATCCTCAAGAAAAGATGTGAAGTGCCTTTAGGATTTAGATATCTTATACTTTAAGCCTCCTACTGCAGCATTACTAAGGCTTTCCCGTTGGAAAATTAATGAAAAGAAACTTTCTTCAATCCTGTGAATTATTTCCTGAAAGCTTAACCATATCTACATTTCTTCCAATGAAAGCCTTTCTGGTTTTAACAATGATTTAAACAAAACAGAATATTCTGGAATTTTTGGTACTAATATTTACAACCAAGAAAAGGAAACCAAACTATTTATTCTTAGAAAACAACAATCTTGTGAATAGCAGGGAAATTTATCAACAGATATTATTTGATGGAATAATAAATTAAATTTTTTTTTCAATAACTTTTTAAGGATTTATTTATAAAATTTCTCTATGTTGCAATAATTTAAATATTGATCATTTCATTCCAAAAATATATATTAAATAAGATTTCTTATTATTTGGATAAGATTTGCTAAATAAATCTTGATACAACTTTCCTGAGAACTTGATCATTAAAATTACCTGCTAAAAGAATAAATTAATATGATGTTAAAATTCTATGTTTCAGTTCTTTCAGAATTCAATTATAATTGAGATTACAGGAGTTACCGCATTATCTAATTTTGGCATTCATCTCACAAGCTGTACTATGAAAATGAGTTGATAAGTCCTTTGTCAACTTGAAAATTAACCTTGTTTTTATTAAATATAATTCTATAGTTTAAATAGGCAGAAAAAAAACACATACACACAAGCTTAAGAAAAATTAAGTTTATTATCTGAAATAAAATTTAAATCTTTGTTGAATACATAACCTTTAATGTACTAACAAATTTCAATAAAAAAAAATGTGGAATCAATTTTTTTTTTAATATCCTTCAAACCTTTTGTAATCTTCCTTCAAACCTTATTTACCTTTTATGGTCAAGAAAAGTAAGGTAAGGTGTATTTCATACATTATAAGGTTTCATTTTAGAAGTCAAAAGACATAATTAAATAAGAGTACACAATATTACAAGATATTCCAATGATTTTTTTTTTTTTTTTTTATGTCCTTAGATATCCACTGCAACAAAAATAAAACAGGAAATCATTTACCATAATTATTCATAATAGTTGAAAACTAATTCATTAAAACCAATTAATGCTAACTCCATGGATTAACATGTTCAGGAATTAAACAAAATATTTTAAAATCCAGAGTTGGAATTGAATATTAAAATAAGTATTTTAATATTCTCACCAACAAAATAAATTATGGTATCAAACTTTGTTTCAACTCAAAATTTTAACATGATCAGTTTATAATTTAGATCGATTTTATTGATGTTTTAAACTTGCTCTGAAAGAAATTTTTTTTAAATCATTGATGAATTCTTGTTCCCCATCAACCAGACTAAAACAGAAACAGAGAGGTATGTGCCAGTCTCGTTGGAAAGTGAAGAGTCATGGACCAGTAGTGCTACTGGAGGGACTTCAGGAGAGGATCGGTGAAACCCTTAACCTATGAAAGGAGATGCTGCAGGAGGGCTTGATGGAACAGTGGCATGGAGAATGGGTGATGAGCCAAAAGAGGGTAAATTGGAGGAAGTATTTCCCCACCATTCAAGGTAATGGGTTTCTATTTTATTTATGTTGGAAAGGGCTCAACCTGCCAGTCTCTGAACAGAATTACCTGCAATACAAATATTTTGTGAACAGGTTGTTAAGTCCCTATTTCAACATAGGGCAGAAGAAAAAAAGAAATGAGAGAGGAATGAGAAAAAGAAACAGATATCTGAATTTGCCAAAGTGATTTAAAAAACAAATTGTAAATTGATTGATTAACAGCAGTCATATGTTTCACATCCATGTGTAACATCACTCTGCTACAAACACCTATATTACCCACAAAGCAATATAAGATGGGATAAATAAGTTCCTCATCAGGCTGAGCTTGTTAACTCGCCAATTCTAAAACAATTAATTTTAGAAATATCTAGAGAACCAGACTAGTGAGCTGTTATACTAAATTTCCAAAGTATTATTTATTATATATATTAACATATAAATATTTATGTTAATTTTTTAAATAAATTTATTGATTAATGTTTATAGAAACTATAATTTCCACACTTCTCAACATACAGTCCTCAGTGATCTACACATTTGCTTCCTTTTACTGCCTTAACTTTTGGCAAGTTATGTTTTGGGAAATGCAAAGCTCTAGATCAATGTTCATGTCATACAACCAAACTAAATTTTGATATTGTAAAATTAAAATATATGTTTGATAAGGTTAGAAACGAGGAGGTTATACATAAACAATTGTACAGAAATGTTATGTGCTTTTAATAAAATGTGTATAAAGCCAGTTGTGGTGTTTTATAATGAACAGAACATGGAGGCAGCAGTGAAAACTGTTAAGTTTCTGTAATAAGTTAGAAGTTATTTTTTTTAGAATAATAATGGCTCATTGGACCTGCCCACCTTTGGCTGCTTTAAACTTAGAGGGTAACATGACTTTTAATTAGAGAAACTTCAAACAGAATTTTTTGTCATATACAACAGCATATTTTGATGAAGCTTCAGAAGAAAAAAAAAGTTGCCATGTTATTGTAAGCAGAAGGTAAAGTAGCTAATGATATTTAATTCCTTCCACCAGACAGAAGAGAAAAAATCACTTAGCATGATAATAGATAAATTAAATGAGTACTTTTTCATAACATACCGCCAACATTTATTTCTAACCAGAAAAGAGTGGGAAGAACCTTACAAGCGATAAATGGCTGAATTAAAAAATGTAAGTTCAACATGTGAATTGGGCACATTATTGGACAGTTTAGTAAGAGATGTATTTATAAGCGGGATCAGAAATATAACGATCCAAGAAAAATTATTAACATTAGGGGATATATATCAGAAAAGCTTTAGGACTGTGTAGAGTGCATGCTACTATTAATCAGCAGGTAATCAATATTAAAACTGAGCCAAAAGAGGTTATTGATGTGGTACTTAAAAGTGATCATTTAAGTAAGTCGCACACAGCTACTAATAAAAATAATAACAAAGCAGATAAATCTAAGTGCGATAATTTTGGATATAATCACTTGAGAGTTGTGTGTTTTGTGTGTGGAAAGTTGTGTTCAAAATGCAAGAAGAAAAATCACTTCACTGCAGTTTGTTGAAGTACGAAGAACTTAGATCTATTGGAAGAAGAACATAATCGAAGTGATGAAGAATAAATAATAAACAGCTTGTCACTGGAAATCCTTGACACTAGGAAGAAATTAGGTAGAGTGGTACACAGCTCAGTTAAATATTAAAGGATCTGAGGTTATGTTAAAGATTGACACTGGAGCCCAATGCAATGTTATGAGTGCAGTTCAATTCAAAAAACTTGATATTAGACGCTAAGAACTTACACTGACTACAGTTAAAATTACATCTTTTTCAAATAACATTATACCAGTATTATGAAAGATTGATCTTAATTGCTTGTATAAAAAAACATGGCATAGGTTGACATTGTATGCTGTTCATTACAATTGTGCGAATATTTTAGGCCTGGAAGCCAGTAAGAAACTGGGTTTGATTAAAAGAGTTGATACTATTATAGATTGGGAAATTATTCCTCCTCAGTATTCTGATTTGTTTGATGGTGGCATTGGGTGTGTACCACAAATTGTCGAGATTGAAATAAATCCAAATAATGCTCTGATGATATCTCCAGTTTGCAGAATTCTACATTCATTAATGCCTCAAGTGAAATCAGAATTAGATAGGATGGAAAAGTTAGAGATAATTGTAAAAGTTAACAAATCAACTGAATGGGTGAATCAAATGGTAGTGGTTTTGGAAAAAGATCAAAGGATAAGGTTATGTTTAAATCCAATGCCATCAAAAGAGCTCATTTTCCATTTCCAACTATTGAGGAACTCTCGAGCAATATCCAGAGAGCAAAGATTTATTGCAAACTTGATGCTCAATCAGGGTTTTGGATGCTTCGCCTTGATGAGTTTAGTTCAAAATCATGCACATTTGTAATGCCTTGGGGAAGATACTGTTTCAAACGACTTCCGTTTGGCATCTCTAGCACACCAGAAATTTTTATAAAGTAATTAGCAAAATATTCGGAAGAATAAAAAATGTGATTACTTTTCAAGATGATATCTTACTTTGGGGAAACAGAAAGGAGGAAATGTATAATGTATTACTCTAGGTTTTAGAACAACCTAAAAAGAATCAAATTCAATATGGACAAGTGTTTGTTCGTATGATCGTTGTTTGTGTGAATGATCCAAACAGTCACTTTTTTGGGTCATACATTCAGTTCAAATGGAATGAGTATAGATGAAAAGAAAGTGAAAGCTATTTAAGAATTGAAGAGATCTGCCAATAAGAAAACACTGCAAAGGATCTTAGGATTGTTCAATTATGTATCAAAATTTATTCCCAGTTATGCTATCCAGATGGCACCTCTCAGAGAACTAATAAAAGAAGATAATGAGTTCATGTGGACAGAACATATAGATTCAGCTTTTAATAAATTAAAATTACAATTATGCAAAGCTCCAGTTCTAGGCTATTATGATCCTACCAAACCATTAACATTAAGTGTAGATGCCAAGTTAATTCAAGATGGCCAAGCATTGGCTTATGCTTCCAAAGCTTTGACTGAGGTTCAAACTAGATATTCTCAATGTGAGAAAGAATTACTAAGCATATGTTTCGGAGTGGAAAAGTTCAGATACTATATTTTTGGCAAGAAAAATGTGTTAGTAGAAACAAACCACAAGCTGCTGCTGGGTTTGTTCAAAACACCGCTAAATAGGGTTCCAGTTAGACTACAGAGGATGCTTCTTAAACTTCAGCCTTACAGACTTCAGTTGATATATAAACCAGGACGATTACTACACCTGGCGGACACACTCTCAAGAGACGTTAGACCTTCATGTTATGATCAAATTACGTGATTTGATGAAGATATTGAAGTACAGGTAGCACTCTAGACTACACATTTGCCCATCACTCAGGAGGTGTGGAAAGAAATTTCAGATATGATGTAAACAAATTCAGACATACGAATAATAAAAAAATATGTCACCCAAGCTTGGCCACGATATTATTGAGACGTTGATGACTGTGCAATGTCTTTTTATCATTATAAGGAAGAACTCAATGTTATTCATGGCTTTCTGTTCCTGGGAGAGCGTGTGGTTATTCACAAATGTCGCTCTCGGAAAATTCTAATTAAATGCCATTTAAGCCATACAGGGATCAACAGAACGCTGAGCAGAGCGGAATCTACCGTGTATTAGATCAATATTGCTCGAGATATCAAGAAATTTGTTAAAAGCTGTTATGTCTGCCAAAAGTATCGTGATTCAAAAGTCAAACTAGAAATAACCTAGAGAGAAGTGCCACCCCTTCCTTGGATGGAGGTGAGTTGTGACCTATTCGAATGTAACTAAAAGTAATATTTGGTTATTGTGGATGCACTTTCTAATTTCCCTGAAGTAACACTGCTGGAAGATTTAACTAGCAATACTGTCATAACTAAGATGAAATCAATATCCGCAAGGCATAGGACATCGGTAACGGTTTATACAGACAGTGTATTATACTTCACATAAAGATTATTTTCAGAATTTGTGAAAACTGGGGGTTCACTCAAATAGTTTCAAGCCCAAACTATCCTAAATCCAATGGTTTGGCAGAAAGTGCTGGTACCGCATGGCAAAATTCATTCTCCAGCTTCGAATTTAAGGAACCTGAGGATAACCTTGCCCTGTACTACTGTCCAATCACTAGTTCCTAGACTCACTTTCAAGGCTGATAGGAAGCTACTGATTGAAGATCGAATTAAAACTAAAAAACTTTATGACCGACATGCAACCATAAGGTCTCCATATTTGGAAGGACAGAATATATAGTTCAGGAAAGGGTCATCATCGCCTTGGATAGCTGGAACAATAAGTAACAAAGGAAGAGGCCCGAGCTCGTACATCGGGGGATACATACATATAGGGACAACAAGGAGGTATTTATGTTCGAAATGAAGCTCATATTTCACCAATGTAAATTAGAGACATGGATTTCCCAAATAGTGTGGAACAAGATAGCAGCCACAGTCCTTCAACAAATCAAGAGAAGCCAGTACCTGCAATGTCGGATCCAACAGGCGAACTATTACAGAAAAAAGCAAGATCTGGGCGTATTATGAAACCGCCAAGAAGACTTGAAGAAACTTAAAAGTGAAAAAAAAAGTATCAGTGGAGTGTTTGAGTATCAGTTTCAGTTGTTCTGCCTAAATTGTATAGTAATGTTGTATTTTTTGGGAGTTAGTTTCATTTGATATTATTGTTTTAATATTAGTTTCACATTTTCTTTCAAAATTTAGAATAATCTAGAATTTTGAAATTAGTTTCATTTTCATTATTTAGTATGTGAGTGTTAAGTTTTATTTATTGTATCTTAATTTTATTTAAATGGGGGAGATTTAAAATTAAAATATCATATATATGTTTGATAAGGTTAGACACGAGGAGGTTATACATAAACAATTGTACCCCAATCTTAATAAAATGTTTATCAAACCAGTTTTGCTGTCAAAGTAGTACAACAAATGGAAGACACCAAGGCCTTTAGATATTTAAAAAATAAAAAAAATTGTATTTTTGCAAATGAAACCATTTAATAAGAGAAGATGGTCGAGGAGATGGAGGGGGTGCAGTAAGTAGAAAACACAAATAAACAACAAATTATTTATTTGTGCCAACGTTTCGACCTGATTTTCAGGTCTTCTTCAGGGCTATAAAACAAACAAGAGATAACAACGATTTTTTGTTTTATAGCCCGGATGAAGATCAGATAATAAGGATGAAACTTCGACACAAATGAATAATTTTTTGTTTATTTGTGTTTTCCTGCTGACCACACCCCCCAACCATCTTCTCCTCTTATTTATCTACGGTCAACTATCTTCACCTCATTATGAACTAATTTAATGAAGGAGGGCAGTAAATATGTATATATAAGCAGGGTGCCTAATATAAATTGGTTCAAATGTTTCTCATGGATAAATCGATGATCAAATAAAAAATGATAGAAGAAAAAGTTATGATTTAAATTGAATATCCTGGATATGACATATCCATATCTCTAAAAACAATCTTAATGACAAAATAAGTGTTCATAAATAAGGGAATATACTTACGGTAATTTCATTCTCATAAACACCCAACAAGCAATGAATGAAACAACGATACAAATAAATCCAACTGAAATTAATAATATCCTGTTGAGCTTGGGAGTAGTGGGATTATGAGTGTGGTCAAGAATGACAAAGCCAAGCCCACCTATAGTAAAAAGAAAGGAAGATGCAAGACCTTCCATTATATACTGGCCATTAACTCGATAGGGCATAAAGGCCACCTGCAACATACCATTCTTTCATTAGATTATAAATTAACAGAAGAAAGGAAATTTATTTCTATAAGAAGTTCTAAATTAATTCAAAGTAGGATAGTAAGTGAAAGTTGTGTGTCCACCATACCAAATATTTTACTTGACTGAATTTTCTTATCTAGTCATTTCATAATTTCAAATGATGGGATGATATACAGAAAATGAGAAATGTACATTTGTAAGGAAAATGCAATCTGTAATCTATTTTTTAAAACGTACAAAACTTATGATGGTAAGTTGTATAAAAAGTTTTCCGATTGTACTTTCTGAAAATGTACCTACGATTCTTAATTTGTCTCATTTCCCCTAGAAATTTACATTTCTTACTACTTAAAATTATTAAACAACTAGATGAGAAATTTTAATTAGTCTAAAAAAAAAAAATCTTAAAATCATCAAGAGGGGAAGGTAAAAAAAAACAGTCCATATATCCACTACTAGAAACTTTGCAGTTAAGGACATAATATGGTAGGTAGGCCTTCTAACACATACAAAATAAGAAAATGGATGATCATTCTTGTTGGTTATAATCTGATTCCATTAAGTGATGTAGTATATATGTAAATTTAGGCCCAGACCTCAACAGAAAAGGATCTGTAGAAGGTATGTTTATTTTGAATAAACACAGCCGAAGTTAAGCTGTGATCCAAAGCAATAATAATAGTGCAGACAATAGAACGTTGGTGTGAGTGAATACAGATCCACCTTCCATATTGGAGTGACACTTCAAAACTGTAACCACAACATCTATCATTTTAAAAATTAAGACATATATATATATATATATATATATATATATATATATATGTAGTTAGATATATAGATGACCATATGTAATTGATACAATCAATTAAGAAATAGTAAGACGGTTAGGGTGTCAGTCAGGAAAGGTATAAAAATAGCAGAAAAACTATTTATTATTAACTATTTCACTATAATTTTTAAGGCTGAACACTGGAAGATGAAAAGTGAATTTTTCATCTTTCAAGATTCAGCTCAGCAAAGGGGAAAGAAATGTTGATTACTAATAAATAGTTTTTTCGCTATTTTTGTACTTTACCGCCACCCGGACTATTTTCTTACTATCAAAAATCATATCCATGAATAAACAAAAAATTTTCAGATAATAAATATAAAGCTGATCATACAGGCCTGGAATGTCCATGTTCATCAGTTGTAGACCCTACACTTGGGGGTTCAATGATGACATCATAAATTATACCTACAAAAATAAATGATATGTGAATGTACATTACATAATTATATACACAAACACACCAATAGCGGACCCAGTGGAGGGCATACAATATCTGGCCACCAGATTTTAGTCACTTAGTGATTTTTCATACCCAATTTTGAGAGCCGTTGGGAACAACTCAGTTCAGTTTTGTCAACATACCAGTAAATATCAACTAAAAATTTAATCTGTTATGGTGAATTTATCATTTTAAATTAATTAGTTTTGTCAAATCATGAAAGTTAATATTATGAGTCAACCCAGTCAGTGTAACTTTTTTGGAATCAAGAAAGAATTTCAACAACTTGAAAAAGTAAGAGATTCTTTATTTCAATAAAAAGGGTTGATTTTAATTTTTTACATTCTAGTGAGTTGTGCAGTATATCTGTTGGCAACCTTGTTTTGATTTTAAGGTATGTATATTTTTGTATAACAGTCACCTTTGCAAATTGTATAACTTTGCTTATTTATTATTTATATCTTAGATTTCATTCCTGTTTATATAGTGTTTTTCACAGATTAAACTCTAATTTAGTAACCATCACTGCCTATTTTCATCCTCTTAAGTGTTTATTGTTATTTATATTAATTTTTTTATTTGTTTCTAATCTTGAATCGAAACAACTACTTTATTATAAAATATTTCCCATGTTTTACCTCTTTCATTTCCACTATATTGATAATATAATACTCATTACCTATTTCCAATCATTTATTTTAATATGTATTATCAGTCAATCACCATTTTCTCTTCCATTACTTGAATCATAAGTTAAGACCTTCTATTGATGACAACCAAGACTGGTAAAACGATAGTTTGAAGTGGTAAGTTATGGTATAATGGTTTTTAATGGCTTACTTTATGTAATTTTGGAGAATATAAATAATAATAGAGCCACAGTTTTGTTTCTGATTTTGCCTACTACCAAAGTAGGCTTTAAAGGTAAGGTAATCTTGTATAAAATAAATTATCTAGAATAAATTTTCATGATTTTTGTAAAATGTGTGGTTTTCATGCTATGGGACTTTCAAGTACTGAAAGAAATCAAAACTAGCTAAACATTCTTTTTAGCATTTCTGTTTCAGTGTATTCTAATACTCCATGAAATTACTAAAATGTATTAATATATGTTGTATATCATTAACAAAACCCTGAAGTAATTCGTATTTACAGATTACATCAAAATTAGAGGGTGTCAACAATGTTAATTTTTTTTTTTTACCCCTCATTTAAGGACCATCATAAAGCGCCCCTCCACTCAAAAAATTCCTGGGTCCGCCACCGGTACATACATATAAACTAAAACATCATTTAAACATACCTCCAGTAACAAGAAAATAAGACAATAAGACTAAGGAATAAGTAACCATAGCAGAGGGTTGTTGAAACCATGACGGTCGTTTTATACGTAGATTCGGTACTTCCAAAAGAAGGAATGGGAATGTGAAAAAATATTCCATAATTATGATTACCTCACTATCCCACCGGAGAGGAGATTAGGTATAAACACTCTACATGGTACACATGGAACAGCCACATCAGCTGTTTAATAATTTTCTCTGCGTTAAACGAAATCATTGGGATAATTAAAACAATAATGAACAAGTTCCATTTTATTGCTCACACAATATTATTTCATGGTTAAAATATGCATCCTATTTTATTTATTTATAGTTTCTTTAATTATTATTTGTTATATAAAAACTTGTTTTATCATGTAGCTTTTGAATTCGTCTGTATTGTATGGTCGTTGGTATTAAAAGTGTATAGGACTAAGAATGCCATAACTTATCAAAAATAAGTAATTTCTTCTGATCGGCCGACTCGATTCGATATTAAGGAATATCATCTAAGTTTCGTGTAGCTTCCAAGCTAATTGACGTTAGTAGATAAATTATATTACCTTAAAAGCAGTACAATACTTGTTTTTTCCTATCCTTATTTGTACCTACTTTAATGGAGATGTCATATATATTTATATTTGTTTTTAATGTGTAGTATGTTCACTAAAATCTCTTAAGTTGTAAAATTTTGAAAGGTCACAAACAAATTTTACCATCTCTTTAGAGGAAGTTTTATAGTTATGATTAGAAGGTTATGAAACCTCTTTGTTTTTTATGTTTTCTTTAGTGTAATTTTTTTGTTTATTTAACTTAATTGGTGTAAATAATGTATTGAATGTTTGTTGACTTTCAGTGTTTCATTAAAAATGCCATTATTTGGAAAATCACAGAAGAGCCCTGCTGAAGTAGTAAAGGCCCTTAAAGAAGCTGTGAATGCCCTTGAAAGAGGAGATAAGAAAGTTGAGAAGGTACTTTTTTTTCTTGAAACATTTAAATAATCTTGTACATCTGTATATTACTTATTAATCGAGATAGTTTGATCAAGATTCTTGATTTAGTGGTCTTTTATCAGTTGTTTCCTTATTAGTTTAAATTAGATTAACTAAAACCATTTAATCAGTATAATTCAACTAGCTTTTATCATTTAATGAAATTAAATTGTTTTAAAAGTTATTCACTCATAAATTTGTGTTGCTCATAAATCCGTTTTAAATCTAAGGTATTGGATTTATACATTTTTCAATTTGTGAAGTCTATTCTATGTTTAATTAATTTTGTTAGGCCTGTGTCTGAAATTCTTATAATTTTAAAACAGTTCTATCATATTGACCAAACATGAAGTCGAGACATTAATATTTGTTTGTATGATTTTAATAGTTAAAGTCCTGTGTGTATTTGTTGTAGATTTCCTTCTTCCATTTGATGCTTATAGTATGTATTTGAACATGGTTTTACGCTCTATTATTGATATTTTGTCTCTGAATCATCTAGAGTGGACAATAGGACTTGATTATTATCTGATTAAATCTCTAGGATTTATTGTTACAGATGCTTTGGATATAGTTGCTTACACATGTTTTGGATATAGTTTTTTATATATGCTTTGGATATAGTTGTTTACACATGTTTTGGATATAGGTTTTTATATATGCTTTGGATATAGTTGTTTGAATCTTATTTACTGTTATGAAAGATACAAATTACGGTAGCATTATTATCACCTGATTAAAGAAATTCTTCTATAATTAGTGAAAGGATACATCGTTCAAAAAAAGTTTCTTAAATGATATTTTATCATCATTGGTATCATTTAACCAAACCTTCACTTATTTAGAATCATTATTATTGTCGGCATCTGTAACTTGACCAGCTGCCTTCGAAAAGGCTTTATATTACCTGTAATTCATTGAACACATTGATCTACAAATCTTATCAAGAGCTAAATCTCAATATTCAAAATATTATCAAATATTTTTGTTTAATTATTTTACGATTGCTTATTAATTTATAATTAGCAATAAAATCATGAAAGCTTTTTATCATATAGCAGGATCCAGAAAATGACAATGATATCAAATGGGTAGGTAATTCATTGGTTGGAATAATAATATTGTTGCAGCCTCTAATAATAGTCACAGATTCATCTACCCTTCTTAGAAGTCAAATTTTAGTTGACTTTTAGGAAGGACTGATTTCCTAGAACACTGTTGAACCATATTAAAATCATGTGAAGTTTGAATTTGCATGAAAAATGAATAAAAGTTCCTGATGGGATAAGAATGGAGGGGGTTATGAAACCCCCGAAAGCCCATAGTCCTAACTGTTCAGCATAGTGTAAAAAGGTTGTGGGACCAGGACAGAAAAGTTATTGAACCTCAGATTTAGCATTGATCCTCCTTTGAAGAAAATCATATGTCTTCTGCAACTGAGGATTTACATATGATTGTACTGGTAGATACTGCTGAAGTCTGATGTTTGATTACTTGATGGTATACTGTTTATATTATTTTACAGGATTTTTCTTACTACTTTATGGTTTATTATGTTTTCCTCATCTTCCCGCAATTCAACAACTAATTTGGCTTAATCTCCTAAAAGGAAGACTCACTTGACTTATAAACTTGAAGAATGAAGAACCTATGAAAGGTTGTTTTTTGTTCTCTCCTTCACAAAGGGATGGAATAGGTTTGATACATAATTAGTGAGTGTTTATAAATGATGAAGGAGTACTTAAAATGACTTATTTAGAAAGGTGATTGATCTATTATAAAACGCTGTAAGTTGCTGTACTGCGTATCACTTAATATTTGTCTGCTTTACTTAGAAAAATGTTTATGATGACCTAAAAAAGACAAGTTATAACCATTGCTAGCCCTGAAATAGTTGTAGAAGTGGAAATTATGGGTCCACTTCTTACATAATGAAATTATGTAACAGAACTCTGAACCCGGAACAGAACCCCTAAAGGAACTGTTCTAACCTTAATTCTTTTTGAAAGGAATATGGTCCAGGTGCGGTCAAAAAAAAAAAAAAAAACTCAAAGAGTAGAAATATACTATTTTATTTTACTATTTTAATTCTTTTTGTCAGTATCATTAATCAAGTTTGAGATATTATTCCTCAACTGATTGAAATTTTTTGTAGACTAAATATTGTTGCTATCTCTTAAGTACCAAAGTTGTCAAAGCAAGAATCGCTTAAGTAGGTGAATAAACTTAGGTTCAAGGTGGATACCCGAGGGGAGTTGAGAGCTGACAGGTTTTAAAGTTGTTTAGCTATTAGTTTGATAAGATCAAAACCAGACTATGATGCAGGGCTTTTACCGAACCTGGAAAGGTGAGAAATAGTCAGAGAATTTGGCAGAATAAAGGAATATTTTTATTGTTGAATGCCATAAATATATACACCTGTTCATATATGTATTAGCTAGTTATAATACCAACCCTAGATGACCTGGGTTCAGAATTGGATAAACACAATTACAGATTATTGTAAAAAATAAAAAAACATTAAAAATTAAGCTCTGTTAAAATTCTTATCTCAAAAAAAAATTAATTAATAAAAAAAGTGGTGAAGATGGTCTAAGCTAGCCAAACCTTAATACCTGGTAAATAAGGGAAAGGACATTTGATGAATAAAACATTCCAATTATTAGGTTGAAATTCAGTTTGATGATGTCCTTACTTAGTTTACTATTTATTAATACTAATTTAAGGTAAGTATTAATTTTGATGGTAATTAATATTTAATTTTCTGCATTTCAGGCCCAGGAAGATGTTAGTAAAAATTTAGTCTTGATAAAGAACATGCTTTATGGAACTTCTGATACAGAACCACAAACAGACATTATTGTTGCCCAACTTGCTCAGGAACTTTATAACAGCAATCTTCTTCTAATGTTAATTCAGAATCTAAATAGGATAGAATTTGAGGTAAGTTTAAGTTTTCAATTAGTAGTAATAATACCATTATAATGAAATTGTTTATTCTCATCTCATAAGTTTGATGTCGTTTTCTATTTACAATAATTTTTTCTTCATTTTAGTAGCTGATTAAATTAATTTTAATTAATCTGTTTTTGTATAAGATGTTTTCTGTTAGCGATTCCAGACTTCCTCTTGTGAAAAATTAAAAAATTAGTTGTATTTAATGGCCATTTTTTTTTTGGGATGTTTTCTATAAAATGAAATTAAATTTTAAAAAAATTTGTGGCAGTGTTGGTACAGGCCGACAGAAGTGAAACTTCTGGAATTGAAATAATGTTTAAAATCTTATTTATGATGTTCATGCGTTCCTTTTATAACTTATTGTAGAAAATATTAGTTACAAGGTAATAATAATTAGAATAGAACAGCCATTTTCTAAGTCAATTCTAGCAGGAAAAATTTTTATATTGTAATAGGAGACTATGAGATAACTCAATTGGACCAGGACAGCTCTAACCTCTTGCTCTCCTATCTAGATATAAACATTTTCCTGCTAGAATTGACCAGTGTTGTTCCCTCCCCCCTACCACTTTCATATCATCTCACATCACAAAATTCATCCCATATAATCTTTAAAATTCCTGAATTGGTAAAAAAGGATGTAGTTTCCTCTATTTCTGAGCCATGGTTAAATCATAATGATAATTTACTGTACTGTTTTACATATATGGTCAATTTATTTAATTAGTTAGTATCATTATTTTTCTATTAATTTTAGGGAAAGAAAGATGTGGCCCAAGTTTTCAACAATATCCTCCGAAGGCAGATTGGCACCCGGTCACCAACAGTCGAGTATATCTGCACTAAACCTGAAATACTCTTCACGCTCATGAATGGGTGAACAAACATTGTTCCTTTTTTTCTGATGAGTATCTTTGTAAGCATTATCTGCTTTAACTAAGAGGGTGTCAATAATTCTTTATTGAATCTCTTTAATATATCTTCTCTGTTTGATCACTTCTTAATTTATATTTTGTTATCAAGCCTAAAAATTCTTTTTGCAGGTGAGAGGAAATTATTGGTTGAGATCAAGTGTGGTTCTCTTTAATTGTAAACATTCTGTAATTATAACAAAATTTATGTTTTAGGTGTTAACATTACATGTTCATCTCGTTATATCTTGTCTCTTTATTGCACTATTGATAGTCAGAATTTACTTTTACAAATATTCCAGTGTGAATGTTGCTAACATTGTTCTCACTCCCTGTTTTTATGAGTAAGAGGTTTTCAATGGGAAATATTACAAATAGTTTTCACTAAAAACTGTCTTCCTGGTAGAACTTGGAAAACTACTTTTGGTATTTATGAACATCCAATACATTTGGTAGCAACTGTTGTTTTACTACCCTTGCATAACTCAAAAAGCAAGCAATGCCGGTATTAGGTTAGCCATTTCACCCATAATTAAAAAAAAAATTAATTATTTACAGCTAATCAAGTCACTATAACCTTTGATTTACATGAAGAGCTGATAAATGAAATTCTAATAATGACATGTGCAAAAAAGACATTACTTTCTGTGCCTCCTATATTTGATTATCCAGCCAGGTATCATTTGACAATGTGGCTGGTCAGTATCCTCATATGTCTGTCATGAAGATAGCATAAGTTATGATATTTATGTATATTCTAATGGAAAATTTAATTCTCAATGTTGACATTTACTTTGGTTTGATTTCCTGTAAAAATTTTATGTAATTGTCAAAACCGTTAAAATAGGTTGTAGTTTTTGGTTATTTATTGGATCAGAAAAATCACTGATATAGAAAATTTGGAAAATTATATTTTCTATGAGAATACTTCATTGAAAATAATTCGTTTTTTTTTTTTGGAAATTGCATAGTTAAGTGAGCTGAAGAAAAATTAGAATAGGTTACAAATTTGATTTCACTCAACATAACTAGTTATGGAAGTTTCATTGCTAAATTATCAAAACTTGAAAAAATTCGGAAGTCAATTAAGTCTTGAATATCCTATGTGGCATATTTTTCATGTTATACTCGCCCAAATATTTGATAGCTTTTACCTTCCTAAGGTATGTAAATTATTATAATTCAGTCTTATGTTTATTTGCTGAAATTAAAGTATTGGTCATCAAAAGGAAAGGGATTAAACCTAATTCCTGGTTCAGTAATTTTCTCTAGTTTGTTGATAATTTTTAGTGGTAACAATATTTAGTTAGTTTTCTCAGTAGGGTAGTAAGTAACATCACTACATATGAACCTGGAGACATAAGTTCCCGGGGGTTGTAAGAAGAAATTTCAAAATTGTTAAGTGAGTAGCTGCATGAGAGATAAACTAGCAGCCAAGACCAGTAAAATAAAAATAGATTTTGAGGAAGTTAACATGTCTGACCATTCTACGTCTTTATGTACCTAAAGGCAGCAATAGAACCTTGTCTCTTCAAAGGGGCTTTGAACAACTGTTTTTATGTTTATTTAATTTGACTTTGATTGTTATTTCATTATATTATGTTAGATAAATTGTATGATATATTTGCAGTTTATTTTATTTCATATTTTTGCTACAGTAACAATTGAGTATTTATCTTTTTTTCATGTTTATTTTAGTTATGAACATCAGGATATTGCTCTGAATTGTGGAACCATGCTGCGCGAGTGTGCTAGATATGAAGCTCTTGCCAAGATTATGCTCCACTCAGAGGATTTTTTCAATTTCTTTAGATACGTTGAAGTGTCAACATTTGATATTGCATCAGACGCTTTCTCTACATTTAAGGTATAATTGCCATTGATGAAATAGTTTTAATTCAATTGATAGTGGTGTTTAGTAAACATGTCTTATTAATCTTCTTTGATGATAGTTCAATCAATTAAAAAGTATATCATTGAATCTTTACCTGAAGTCTTGTTTTCTATATCTTCCTTTCTGAAGGGTCGTGTGGTTTTTTGTTCTTTTAATTAGTTATTATCTATAACTATTAGAAAAATATATACTAATGCAATTATATTTCATTACTGTTTAATGTACTTCCACATATTTTTAAATTATAGTTTTGTTTATGCTATAATTTAATTAGACTGAAACTGATTTTATGAAATTTAGAGATAAAGGTAGATTATGTAAAAAATAAGCTTCACTATGTTAAAAGTAATTCTATTGGTTCAATAAACATACAAACGAATGACATGGCATAATTTCTTGACTAGATATTGGTAATTAACTTCAATATAAGATAAGAAAGGTTAACCTTTTATATTTTTATTAATCTTAAAGGTACAAGGCCACAGTTTTAATAGACTTATCACAATTAATTTTTTTAATCAAAGGGTCCCAAACAGCACATAATCGATAGATTTTAAAACCTAGTTTAGATTGAAACTTAACTAAACGTTGATGCTTCATCATGTCAAAAGTCTTAGTGTATGGAAATTTAAATATTTGGTATAAGAAACTCAAAAAGTGCACATTTCACTATTCTCCGCAGTCTCCAGTCAGCATAACTGGGAGGTTTGATTGAATTTTTGATGTAGGTGATATATTAGAGTAGACCCAGTGGCAAACTGTATCCACTGATTTTATCATTGGGCTTTTGGATTACTTAAACGTAAGTAGTAAATTTTAAGAGGTTTACATGTCTGAAATATCCTCCTGTAGACCATCCCTCCCTCCCTTCCAAAGTATGAGAATTCTTACTTCTTAACCTGTCAGATTCTCTTAAATTATAACAATGACCTATTGTTCTAAAAGTTTTTGGGTAATGAAGCATTGGAGATCACCGATGCCTCTACCTCTTACCATCATTCACCCTCAATTAATTTTTAAGATTTATTTATGTTACTCATGCTGCACTGTTAAGAAAAAACCTGATAGTTTCTAGTGCATTCTCAGGTAATCATCCTTATTATTGTTTATTCATCAATTATAAGTAGCTACTGTATTTAATTTGAAATATATATTCTCTCTTTGAATACTTATACCTTTGAAATCTTATAAATCCTATAAAAGAGCCTCAAGAGGTTGATGCGAGTTCTAGTTGTTTACTTCAGGTTTTCCCTGAAAATGGCTGATGAAAGATGGATGTATGATTTTGAGAATCCTAGCAATGTCAAAGAAATACAAAGTGCTCTGTTTAATCCAAAGAAGATGGTCTCTCTATTATGGATTGTGAGGTTGATGAGAAATTGGATGAGGCAATTGTGGAGAGGAACATAAAACATATTTAGATTATTTTGTAGCTTATAGAAAAAAAAAAATAAAATTATTGACTTCTGGCAATGAAAGAAAACCCCTTTCTATCTAGAGAGGGTCAAACCAAACAAATTGACTGTTAAATTAAAGATAGGTAAAAGAACGTACAATCAAGGAATCATTTCTCTAAACTAGCTACGAGTCACAGGATTAAGCCTTTACAATTGACCCTCATGTGGGAAGTAAGGGATAGAGCACAAGAAAGTGTATTTTTTGAATTAAAGTCCATGACTCTCAGGTCATTCCACACACCCAGTTTTATTTTCAATTGCGTGTTCTGGCAGGTTGAGTGGTATTGGCACAATGGACAAGATATAAAAATTGTTTATATGATTAAGAATTAATAATTTTTGTGTTTAATGTAATTTTTTGATAAAATGATGTAAATTTATATATGAAACTGACTTTAGTATTTATTTGTTGCAGTTTTACCTCTTCTTTCAATTTTAATTTATTATTTCAGGAGTTGCTAACACGACATAAAATGCTGTGTGCTGATTTTCTTGAAATGAATTATGACAAAGTGTTCTCTCACTATCAACGTTTGTTGAATTCAGAAAACTATGTTACCAGGCGGCAGTCACTAAAACTTCTTGGGGAACTTCTTTTAGACAGGCATAATTTTACTGTACGTAACCATATCCATTTTTATTGCTTTCTGAATAGAGATCTTCTAAATCATAAAAATTATTTAAATACAATTTGCAGTACCCTAAGAATAAATTAAAGTTGCAATCACAATTTGTGACATGATTTCTTAGAAGAAATTATGAGGTTAAAGATGCATGAATATGGGACAGTGGTCCCGAAACGTTATACCATGTGGTGATAATTTTAATAAAGAAATTTCATTAAATTGGAAGTCATTAACCTCAAAAGAAAATTGTTTTAAGAATTGACTCACCAAACTTCCTATAGAAATAATCCATAATAATGTCAATTCACTTTACTGAAAACAAAAACTTTACACTAATATAAAAATATTACTGCCATTATATGTAAATTAAAAGAGCAGAGTAATAATAGTGATAAAGCTAAATTTGATTATATATGCTGATTTAGATACACTGAAAAAAAAATTTTCATAGTCAGTTAATTTTCAAGAAAATATTTTTTTTTCAACGAATAATAGCTCATTTCGATTATCGAGTTTAATATCTGATTTCTCAGTGAGATCATGTGAATGTTTTGAAATTATTTAAGCTCAGAATAAAGTAAAGATATTGTGTTAAATGTGTTTAGTATGTCCATTTGCAAGTATTTACCAATTTTTTGAGCAAATAGCTTGCTGTTTTTTAATTTCGATGACTGAAGTTAATTAGTGATTTGTGAATGCTTTGAAATAATTTGAGTCCTAAAAATGTTTTTTATCAAGTTTGAGTTCATGATCATATTTAATAAAATATAAATTATCAGTACTTAAAAAATTAATAAATTAAAAAAAATAAAACTAACTACGAACATAACAGTAACTCAAGGGATGTAATGTAGTTGCATAGCTATTTAAACACATAATTAAGTTGTTTTTGAAATTGACTTTTATTAAAACTGGAAACTTTGTATTGTTATCAGCTACCTTCCACTGGCTCGTTATGGCCCTCTCCAGATACATTTTCATACATTTGTGCATGTAGATATATGAATATCGGAAAGGTACTTGTAATTTGTCTTTATAAATATACAGAAAAGATTATAAATTAACCTATTTTCTGAAGATTATTGAGTTTTGTCCGGGTGTTAAAGTTAGGCCATTCCTACACTAAGTTTTAATATTCACGGAAGTCAACTATACCCACCAGCGTCTTTTAGTTGATATAGGAAGAAAGAAGTATTCTAAAGGACAGATAGGGTTAGATAAGAAAGCTAGGATAAGTTAAAGCTATGGTTATATTTTTTAACTATAAGATAGTTATTCACAACTTAAAAAAAAAAATTATCCCTCCTATATTAATATATTAACTTTTAAATTACTTGTTTATTTTCAGGTTATGACTAGATATATCTCCAATCCAGATAATCTCAAACTCATGATGAATATGCTAAAAGAAAAATCTAGGAATATACAATTTGAAGCTTTTCATGTTTTTAAGGTTAGTATTATCTTATTTAAAAGGTTATGTACAAGTTGTCTGACAATATGTGTGATTCATTAGTATAAAATAAATTGGAAAAAAGGAGATTATCTTTTCTATCATGTATTAAGAAAATTATATAAAACATAATTTACCAAGATAACTGAAGGAAAGGAGGTCTAATATATAGGAAGATGTTAGGGCTTTAATTGATTGAAGAAAAAAAAAGGAAGTTCTTATTCTTTCTTTAACTGTCGGTTGGGGACAATACTAACATCACGTTTGGGCATACCTCATATGTGAGATTAAAAATTGAAGTTCTGCTTAGGCTTAAGCAAAAAATTAACAAACTGAATTTTTCATTTACAGTGATTATTATAGTATTAAAGTAACATGGATAATTCACATAAAAAATATATAGAGGAAATGATCAGGTGAAATTAATCTCTCAGATTGTATAGGAAATAATAATAAATATTAATTTATAGTGTAGATAAATAAAAAAGACTAAAAATTAAGAAATCAAAAATATTTATTATGATTATCAAAAATATATCACATTTTTACAAAATGTATTTATTTTATAATGCCAAAGTAGTGAAAACCAATGCATTAAAACATACATTATTTGTGCATCTATATACTCAAAAATTAACTGTTAAAATTATGAGAAGAAATTAACGTTGATTTTAAAATAATATTCTTGTGAATATAAGACAGAGATTACCTGTTTTATTTATGAGTTTACAAGTTAAGATTTTTTAGAATAATTAAATTATGTTCTGCAAACTCAAAATGCATGTGCATTTATGCAAAACACAGTTAAGATTCCTAGATATATCCCAAATCTAGATCTATTTGCTAAAGCTAGGTGAAAGAGTGGAGAAAGAAATATTGCAATAGCAAAATAGTTAATTATTTTTTTAAAATTTTTTATTTCATTTTTATTGTTACATATTTCTTTTCAATATGTGTTCAGTATCATTATTATTATATTATCTACATTTATACGTAAGAGTAATAGTAAACACAATAATAATAACACATTATGTTCCAATTTTTCACCTCCCCCCCCAAAAAAAATGACTTTATAGTATATAGTCAATATATATATATATATATTTGTTGTTTTGATGTTCATTTTATTATTCATTAATTTTTTGTGTTGTTTTATTTGCAGTTAAGGCCATAAATTAGGTGTTTTCAGCAAACATTAATTGTATTATGATTGCTTTTCAGGTGTTTGTAGCAAATCCAAACAAACCCAAACCTATTTTGGACATCCTCCTGCGCAACCAGGACAAATTGGTAGAATTTTTAACAAAGTTTCATACAGACCGATCTGAAGATGAACAATTTAATGATGAAAAAGCTTACCTGATTAAACAGATAAGAGAACTGAAACCACTACCTGACCATTAGCCCTGTGAGTTATTTCACTACTATTTAGAAAATATTAATATAGCTGTACATTTATAAAAAGTATCCTAATGCTGATAAAAAAAAACAAAACTGATTTTGCTTTCCCACTAACGAAGATAGGGAAGCTTAGTATTTATACAGAAAATGAAAAAAAAAATATATCTTAGATTTAAAAATATTTACTCATATTTTATGTTTTAGATATCAAGGAACTAAGGTTTTCACTTCTCTCTGGTGAAATTGTCCATATTTTATTGGCAAACAATGTTCCTGGTTATCTCCAGAAATCTTAGTTTGATAAGATATAAGCGAAAATCAGCTTGAAATGACTCGAAATTAGCATTTTTCCCTAAGGATGAATACTCCCCAAAATTTAAATCACCTACTTCTGGATTGGCAGATGAGCATTTTCACCATACCAGGAGGGTTCATTCTGTTAGGTTGAAAATATGCTTTAATCGTCCTGGTCTTTTTGTCCAAGCTCCAGTTCTATAATTTAATATTAATAATGATTAATATAATGAACAATTTTCTTATTTTTTTATATTAATTTTACAAAATGTCTGCATTAAAATGATTTAAATTTCTTGTATTACTGTTATGGTTTAGTGTTTATTCAATATTATCTATTTTATTTAATGCTTTCTTTTTTTTTATTAAAATTCGTTCTTCATCAAAATAATAATTTTAATACATCATAGGAAAACAATTAATTTCCTGTTATATTAAAATATATTTCCTGTATTATAACAAATCAAATTTGTTAAAGTTAATTGAGTTCCTTTCTATTGCAGATAAGGCTAAACTGAAAAAGTATGGCCATCATACACCAGGATGTGTACAGTATTGTGTATAGCCATTTTTTTAAGAGAATCCTGAAAGTGCTATGATGTAAGGAGTGAGCTAAATAGTTTTATGTAATTTAAAGGGATCAGATTCTATTCTCCCTGAGCCAGTTTAGCAAATTAATAGTCTATTTTTAATTGTTTTAATTAGTATGTTACTGTTCAGTTTAAAGTTATTCTCATCTTTAAAAAAAATAAATAGCCATCTTAAAGGTTTAACAATGTTTGTCTTTTTTAATTTTAAAACCTTAGTATGAATATAAAATAGTGGTTCCTTACAATTCTTCTTAACATTCCTTTCTAAAAGTAAGAGTTAAATTTTTAAATCTTAACTACCAAATTAGACTATTTTTCTTTCATCAGTTGAAGGCATTCATTTAGGCTAAGTTATATTTTATACATATTACATAGCTTATTGTTAATATTGCTTTGAAAGTGAACTTGGGTTATAATACTGATTAATATTTTAAGAATGACTGAAAATGTTGTTTGATCTATAATAGAGTAATTGGTTAGTTAACATTGATATATATATTTTTTAGCTTTGTTCTGTAACAATTAATACCTTAAAGGTAAATAAAATATTATTTTTACGTATTTGTTAGCTTTATAGAATAATGTGGTGTTGTTTTACATCTTTTGTCAGGTTGTTTACGGTATTTAAGGTTATCAATGATTTAACATGGTTTTATTCATCTCCTTTGACATTTTAAAATTTTTCGTCACTTTCTACAGATAAATGTGATTTTGAATATGCATCATCATCCATTATGTTTTCTTTGTTGTTATCAATTTCAAATTGTGTGTAAACTATGTATTTTGATATCTTGTAAGCAATTATTAAGAAACACTAATATAATTTGTTTACTTTATGTAAAGTGAGGCGGAAAAATATTTAAACTTAATTGTTTTCTAATAATTTATGTTTCTTAGGATGATTTATTTTTCTGCTTCTTATATGCTGACTGTTATTTAACATAGTATGTAAAATCAAAAATAAAATGAACCACAATCAAAAGTATAAATTTTGATATTTTATAGCAAAAAATTATTGGAATAAAATTTTAATTTTTTATATTTTAAAACATAAACTAAATGGTCATTATTATTAGACTTTGTATTAATGCCTATAGCTTATAAATGTTGGTATAAAGCATTTTTTTTTTTATTATCAGTTTTTTCCCTTAAAAAATGTTACAAATGAAATGCAATACATTTTCAATGGAATACAGATGGAGGGATTGTTTCCACTGAATTAGGAGGTTAAGTGGTTTTCAACAGAAACACAAGTATCTCCACTGCCTGCATTAATTTAGTATCTCCACTGCCTGCATTAATTGAAATGAAATATAATTATCCTTCTCCTGAGACAGATCGCCTCATAAGAATAATTAAGTTGAATCGTTTAATGGAACATTTGCTAGTGTTTTTAGACAGGTATAAGGAAGGGGTTAGCTGTAAATGATGACTATCTTCAATACCTAATTAATTTTCTCATCCTATCAAATATTATTGATGTTTGAGTGTTTATTATTCTGTTAGTGGTAATTTACTTTCCTCGCCCAGTTGTTTATACATTACATACCCTACACTTTTTTATGAAGTGGGTATGATATTTTGAGTGCTTAAAGCCTTCTTTTATACACTTTCCAAACTAACTTTATTATTCTTCTTAGGTCCTAACAGACAAAACCAGCTTTTGTTATTAAAGATAATATTTCTTTAGAAAATCCTTCTTTTCATAACTCAGCCCATTTCTTTCGGCGATGAAGGACTTTTTTCTTGTACTCCTGCCCAGGTTTATGCCTATAATTTCTTAATCATTTTCGTTCTATAGATGTTAGTTAATTTAGTAGATCCTGAGTGGTTAGTATAAAGATTTATTTTAACAACAGTTTTCTACTAGATATAAGTTACTGACTGTTTCTTTTCTTATTTTTAATATGCTTAGTCCTATCTTATATTTTCTTTGTACAATATAACAGTGAAGATAAATTTAACAGTAAAACAGTGCAAATCATTTACTTGCAATATTTTAATCTTTGTTTACATCTATGAAATGATTACATATCTATCTCTCTTGATGGATATGGTAAATATTTATTTTGGAAATTTTATAGTTTTTACTAGTTTAGTTTCTAACTCTAAATTCTGTATGTTAATTTGTCCTCCTACTTCCCTACAATCACCTCTTGAATAGAAACTATGGTCAACTATTTAATACAGCATTTGGATTTGTGTATGTTTAATAACAGTTATCGCTTATAATTAGTTGTTTAACAGTTTGAAAAAACAGTTATTGAAGGAAAATGATGCGTTCAAATACTTATCAAGGCTTAATGAATTAAAATAATAATGTAAATTGTTATAGTAAAAGTAGAATAAATTGTAATTATTTAGATGTATGTATATATTCTGTTGCTTATTATAATATATATCACATTTTAATAATTTAGTTAGCTGTTATGTATGTCTGCTTTTTCTTGTAAATAAACATCAAGAAAGAAAATATTCACAGTAACTAAAACCTGTGAAATTGTGTAAATATTGTATTTTTAATCAATAAATATTTGTTGTTTGGTTTGTTGTTAGTTCATTTAAAAATTAAAATTGCATCAGAAACTGCTTTAGAACTTCTATTACACTCTAAAACAACACAATTTGAGAATTTTTTTTAACTGGTTTTATATTTTGCCAAATACTATCTTGTGAGAGAAAACATTACATATCAAGGAGGAAACAATTGACTACTACGTACTGTTAAATTATTACTTATATTTGAACTAGGTCCTTAATTATTACTTTTTAATATGTTTTAACTATAATAGTAATAATGTCCATCTAAAGCAAATTGCTAAAAATGTTTTTTATACTGTAAGTGTTTCCCAATCAAATACTTTAGTTCAAATAAAGTCTTCCTAGCAATACCCATTTTCAGTTTAGAGTATTCAATCCTTGTAGAGAAAATTTAGCTTTGAAGGAAAAATGGTAAATCTACAATTCATGCTCTCAAAGTGTCTAAGTTTGCCTTTAAAAACTGTGTAAGCTTTTGGATTATATTTGTTTATTCTCCTGTCCTTTAAAATGTGATTGAATAATAACTTAAGTTAAAAAATGTACTGGAAAAATTCTTTGTTAATTCAAGTTTATTACTGAAAATGATGGAAGCTTAACTAAATAGTAAGTTAATATTTTAGGAAATAATGATTAGGTACATGGTCAGGGATCAGTCAAATTTATCATTTCAAATATAAATTTTTTACTGCCTACAAGTAAAGTATTGAAATAGAGTAAAATTTTCGATATGCGATTTCCAAAGGATATGTGTTTCAGACCTGTTCATTCTCCCTTGCAGTCCAAAAACAATAGGTTTGTTTGTGCCACGATTATCTCTTAATATTCTTGCTTTATGAAGTAAAAATTCTTGACCGATGTTCAGCAACTAAGAAAAAAAATTATACTGAACTTAGATTGATTTTGTGACGCTAAGGAACGCTTGAGATGAAATGAAAGTGGGGGGCAACACTTGATGTGTTTCGCATTTGAATTAAAATATCTCGAAAAATAAAAATCATAGCTGCATATAAGTAATGAATCAGAAATGATTAAGTGTTAACTCTATTAGTTTTCTAACAGATTTGTTTCCTTCAAACATTAGATATGTAATGAGATGTAGATAGTTGACCGTAGATTAATGCTTGAAGAAGTTTGTCAGGGGGTGCGGTCAGCAAAGACTTTGCTAGATATGTAAGATGATGACCATACCGACATGTTGAACTTATATGATCCTTTTTTAAAAATAATCCGATTATTAGTATAACCAAGTACTGATATAAGTTGATGAAACAAATCTACACAGTTACACTTTGTAACTAAGTAATGAATCATTTTTATTCTAATTGTGTTCCAATAATTGAGTAATTGCAATAAATAAAACTCATTGCAATTATTGATTATAAGCAAATGTAACACTGCTGTAGGAATCGCAAGTTAATTTATTTCACTTTATTGTATCAAATAAGCAGCCTCTAACAACATTCTAAAGAAGATTCACTTTATGTGCTACTTCTTTCATTAAAAAAAAAATGATAATTTAAACAATGAATTAAAACATAGCAAATGTGATATTTAAGGATATATAAATCCTTTTGACACATTATATGTAATAGCTAAACAACATAAATAATAAAATTAGGAGCAATCTTCTATTTCTAATCTTTATTTGTTTAAATAAAAAAATATAAAATTTTTATGATCAATTTAATAAGACAGTTAAGGAACTTTACATTTTATAAATTTACAAGTATATACAAGGATATATTTTTAATGTTCTCCGAGCTGTGCTCTTGTCTTTCCTAATACTTTAGGCATCTTGGTATTTGTCGAATCTTCTAATTCACGAGGTTTATAATAATGTGGAGCTACTTCTAGCAGCCATTTGCTCTCAATTTCAGCAACCTAATAAAATTAAAGAAGACATAAAGTATTAACACTTCAATCTAATCATTTCTAATTTACTTAAATAATAATGCTGATGAATTTGAAACAAGCTGTTGATGATTTAATAAAATTATAATGTTATATTATACAGGGAAACACAAGATAAGTTGGAGAGATATTTCAAGATGATGTGATTTTAGCCTTATCAACAATAAGCTGGTACGAACTACAAGGAATATCTGGTGGTGACTCCATTGAGAAGAAAGGGTAATAGAAAGAAATTCAACCAAATAGCAAAGACTTTTCATAATATCTTTCTTCTCAATAATAATAATAAAAAATACCAACCAAAAAGTAGGTTCTCTAAAAAGAGAAGCTATTCTACAATCAGGTACTTCTCTCAGGAACAAATGGGGGAACACTCACCAGATATAATTCAACTATAGAAAACCAGGTGTGGCAAACTTAAAAGTAAATATAATTTATAAAAATCCTTGATTACCTGTCGCATAAACTCCTTTGTAGTGAAAACAAGCTCATGGTAGACAACCCAACGGGGAAGATCCTCAAACAGGCAACTGTTTGGGTGAATCATTACAGTTTGGTTATGTTTGACTGTTTTGTAATGGCCACCCTTAGAGAGTCTTGCTATGTGATAGAAATAACCGGAAGTAATTGTTTTTCTTATGGCAATGCTATCAGTAGGATTAGAAATTATGTCCATTTCTACACGTTGCATCAGACCTACTAGTTGTTCCCGAACGTCTCTAGCTCTTTTCATTGATCTAAAAATAGATGAAAATAATCAACCATGATGTACAAGTTTAACATATAACTGATAAAATTCAGAATACTTAGGAACCAATGATGTACCAATTGTGATAGTTATCACTTAATAGACATAAAATGTTTTCTAAACTACAGTGTTGCTTAAAGGACTCTGTATTCTACCACTGATTAACAGAGAATGTATTACAGATAACCTGGCTCTATAATTGTAATGTACTTGTATCTGAATCTGTTATGAACAGTACTTGTTGACACTCATTCGTTTTTTCAAATCTATTTTTGTCGCTAGTAGTAATTAATAATGAGGGCAGGAAACCCTTTTGAACAAGGGAAGTGAATTTTAAAAGTGTTTTGGGAAATTAGAGAACATGAAAACCATACAGACGATGGTGAGCAGAATTTGTTTCTACACCACTATCATATCAAGCAATAACAGAAATTATAAGTCTAGGAAGTTTGTAGGAGGAAGGAACTGTACGTGATCTGAAGAAATAACAAGGATGAAAGCAGTGGTATAAACTACAAGAAGTCCATACAGTAATCATTATATTACGTGCAAGCAAATCAAGTTTACACCATATTTCAATGAAAGATAAAACGAAAACCCTAGAATATTAGATTTCTTAACACGATAAATAAGGATAAATTTTCAATTTTGCAAATGGTGGATTATTTAGTTTAATGAGGCAACTTAGAAATTTAATAGAACTATAACTATGAATACCAGGAGGTCACGGTGACCAAAAGTGTTAGTTAAGACTAAAGGGGATGACACATAGGTGTATTTCTGAGTAAGAGATGGTAGCACGCACTCCTGATCTTTCTTTATGGAAAAAATAATACATTTTTTAACACAAAAAATGTATTCTCTTTGTTATAAGGGGGAAAATAGCTAGCTTGAAATCGATATATTTTCACTTTTCAAACCCATTCAGCAATTCAATCAGAAATTTTATAAATCTAAGTAATACTACCACCAGCTCACGTTAAGACTTGAAGGCTAGTGCCTTCCACCATTCTCTTATTATTACATAGATAAATTTCTTTACAAGAGATATAACCAAATAAAGGATAGTTAATTAAATATCTTGAGTACTACCTACATCTACAAACACACCTCAAAAGAATTATAATACAAATATTTGTTTGCAGAGCAGTCAAAACCAGAAAAATTGTTTTGTTTCCAAATCTTTCACTTATTTTTTTAATAGGATAGTTTCAATAATAGGTTCCGTGAGCTACAGAGTAAGGCACTACAGCTGTGGCAGATAATTATTAGTCTCTCAGCTGTGGATTGACACAGGGTCAAGTAACTCTTTCTGAGAAAAAACCTGGTGGTTGAATGTGATCTTAACAACCAAATGACTTCACACAACTGTTTATCTAGAAATGGTAATTCTTTACCAAGTACTGAACCCAAGACCTTTCACAGGTTGTAGAGGTACAGAATGTTTTTTTTTTTTTTTTATTCTTTTCCAGGATAGTTTCATTAAAGCGATCGCGATTAACAATTAAAATGCTCAGTTTATTCTTAAAAACATAAGAACTTTTTTTTTGCAATACAGCTCAAATAATGAATATTATTAAATAGAATAGATAATTTATTTTTTTAATATATCTGTCACTTTAATATACTAAAAACCAAATTTAATAAATGTTTACAATTACCTATACTGGATATAATTTTCATAGCACCATTGGGTACTGAAGTCTGTATCTGCCCACTGCTTATAAACATTCCAGAGGACAAGATGATCACCACCAGGAAGAAAAAAATTTTTCCGGGCAGTGTCAGCATGAACAACTTTGTCCTTTGGTCTATAGAAAATGGCACCATTAACTGATAACATTGCTGCAATAGTAACTATTTCCTCACTACATTTATACCTAGAAAAAATAAAAATAATAAAACAGGCATTCAGAGAATCCTATTATTTTGAGGAGAAATAATACATACTTTTCAGAAGCAAGCAACATTTTCCCCATCATTGGGTCTAATGGAAATTCTGCCATTCGTCGACCCAATTTTGTTAGTTCACCATGATGATTCAAAGCCCCCAATGCATAAAGCTGTTCTAGAGCAAGTACCTAAAGATACGATAAACAGATTGAAACTAGGGACATCGAAGATAAGCAAATTTTTTAAATCAAGTACAATTTAATTTTAGAGCTCTCGAAAGAATGTCGGTCCATTCCTCTTTCCCAAACTACTAGTTACAATTCATTTGAATATGATTTTTTAATTATAAAATTATTTTCTGAACACACAAATATACTTATAATTTAAAAAAAAAATACCAAAAGTGTTATAAAGAAATAAGCCATTTTTCATTCTTCAAAAAAAAAAATAATTATGATTTCGCTTATAAGCTATCAAGTTTGGATAAGAAAAGATTACTTTAATAATGCTGTTGAAAAAAAAGTCAATTAACCTAAATTTTTTTAAAATGTATTATTCTATGAGCATTGAGGATTGAGTTCCGCTGTTGTAGAACAGCAATGAACTTGGCAGGTCAATGGTTCATTCAATTTATTTGGCCGAGTTCTTTCATAATGATAACGAAAAAGTTTTAAATGTAAAAGTTTTACATGACTAAAAAAATATTTAAAAACATAAATTATAAAAGAATAATCTAATTTATCTCATCGTAGTTTATCTATAACTTTTTAAAAATATTAAGTGTAGTTACAGAGTGGCCTAATAGCAAAAATGAAAAAAGTATGCATAGTTTGAACACCTTTCATATCAATCATTTGAGGTACAATGAGAGCAATATTAATCAACAAAACATTATAAATTAAACCAACCAATGTTTCATGAGGAGGAGGATCTAAGAAATCAAAATTAATCAAGTCATTGATTCCTAGTGCTTTGAGGGTGAGTACAACATTTCCTAAATTCATCCTTTGAATTTCTGGAACAGTGTTGTCTTCTAGTTCATGTTTGTATGCCCATGCTGTATAAAGCCGAAAGCATTTTCCAGCAGCCACACGCCCAGCTCTTCCAGCACGCTGATTGGCTGAAGCCTAATTAAATAACACTAACATTATTTATTACTTATGGGGGAAAAATAAATAAATTAACGTATCTAAAAGTCGAGAACTAACCTTTGAAACAGGCACAACTATCAATGATTCCATACCAGTCCTAGAGTTAAAATTATTCTGTTTACAGAAACCAGGATCAATGACATAAATAATGTTGTCTATTGTAAGAGAGGTCTCAGCAATATTTGTGGCTAAAACGACCTAAATATAATTTGTTTCATAATATTCAGTTCATTATTTTAAAAAAATAAATAAATTGATTTGGAATAATTAAATAAAAAGTTGAAACCTTTCTCGCATTGGGAGGGGTTGGCTGGAAGATTTTGGCCTGCATGTCAGATGGTAGGTTAGAATAAACGGGCAGGATTAATAGTTCTTTGATTCTGCTTCCAAGGCGTCTCACTCTATCTTGCAAAATTTCTTGGCAAGTCTCAATTTCTTCCTGTCCAGTAAGGAATACAAGAATATCACCTAATGGTTGAGTTGCATGTATCTGTAGGATTGAGACGACACAAGCATCAATGTAGTCTGCTTCAGGAGCTTTCGTATAATATATATCAACAGGAAATCTTCTTCCTAATGATGAAATTATTAAAAAAAAAAAATTATTACTGGTTAAAGATTATTTTATAATTCAAAACTTCATTAATTTTCAATATTAACACAGCTTGATTTTCATCAATCTTCAACTGGAAATTTGAGGTTTCATGAAGCCCCATTATTTTAAAATTCAAGATTTTATCATTATAATTATATTTTTAAAAACTAAAAAATATGGATGCTATAGTGATTTATAAGAAATTTTATTATTATGAAAATAAAAAAAAATGATTGAAAAAAGTACAAACAAATTCGAAATTTTTAGAACTTCAAAATTATCTAAATATTATCGACTTGCAACACATTTCAGTATGAAGTAAACACACGACTTTTTATATATTCCACAGTAGTACCTAGTTTTCATGTCACCTGCTCTATGACATGATTGGCATCTTTTTTTTTTTTTTTTTACAGTTTGCTACTTCATCTGGATGATAGCCACTATCAATTTGCTATTATTACATAATGGATAACAAATCCTTTATGTTTTGATCTTCCGTGCAGTATATGAAGAGTAACCAGAAATATTTCAAGTTGCTTAGCAAAATTAAATCTTAATTGAGTTGCTGCGGCTATGTGCAGAAAATTATCGCAACTAAGCTAAAAAAAACCACTGAAAGAGAGTGGGGTTTCCCAAACCCCAATGGATTAGAATAGAACTTACCATAGAAGTGTACCAAGTCAACTAATTTTTGATCTTGAAGAATGACTCATATTTTGAAAAATCCAAAAGAGATTTAAAGAAAGAAGGCAGTAAAAGTTCAACAAACCCTACCTCTCCAGTAAAAGGTTCAAAGTAAATTCTGTTTCCTTTATTTAGCTATTGTGAATCATGACTTATAATTGTAAATATGAACAGAATCTAACCCTTTCTTTATAACAAAACCAAAAGGTTAATATATCTTTTACCAAAAAAGCATTTTGTCCACTCATTCTATGATAATTGAAATTTTGTTTTCAATTTTACTTTTTAATTGTAAAATATACTTATCAATTGTAATTTTACTCTTCACCAGGGAGACCTGAGCCCATGAATATTTCCATCACATCTATTAAAAATTACTATAGCTTGTCATTATTTTTACTGATCGTTCTGTTTATCAAGAGTTTAGGTTCATACTGTGAGAATAATTTTGTAAAAAAGGTATGTTTATATATTAGTTAACTATTGTTTTATTTTTCTATACAATTTAACAGTTGTGATCTGCTGAAGATAACATACTAAAATAATTATCTTTTTCATCCTACTTGTACAATTGGAAAACTAAATTTCCTGATTTAGAGAACTTCGGATTTATAGGTATTGTTGATGACAAACTTTCATCTGAAGGAGCAAATAGTTTTGATAAAGCATTGTCTATCCATGGAATGCACCAATATTACGTGTTCATTCCAAAAACATCGGTGAAAAACTTTTAAACAGAATCAGATGGTGGAAAGTAAACGTCCAAATCACCTGGCTTATTAACTGAATCATTATTTACATCTGGATTACGTTTATTTTCATGAAAAATTTAACACCTAAAAGTGTTCTGTCAAATGAAAGGGCAAGGAATATACTGTAAAATTACACCATACTACATCTTTAGCTAAATTAGGGAAGCTTCTACAGGAATTCAAAACTTGTAGTTCACTGTTTTTATTAATTTATGAAACCTATACAGCTGTGTAACAATTTTCCAAGTCCATATCAATAGAACAACTGTGCAAATTTTTAAGAAAATCTGAGATTCTAAAATCCAAAAGTGTGTTGAATTGAAATGAACAGTCTAAACTTCACCTGGTTAGACTTTATTAGGTTTTGATGTGTTTAATTTGTACATTTATGAATACTCTATAGACTTTACAATTTATAGTTGTTTTATACCTGGAATCCTGAATATTGGAGCATCATCGAAAAATGTCGAAAATTTTTCAGCATCCAGTGTAGCACTGGATATTAAAAGTTTCAGATCAGACCTAAACCTAGCAATATCTTTAACTAACCCAAATAGAATGTCTGTATGCAATGTTCTCTCATGAGCTTCATCAATTATCATGACACTGAAAGACAACCAGACTAAATTAATAATAAACAGTCAAATATAGGAATTATAAAAAATATATATGTATATTAGACCTGTAAGTTTGCAGATCTGGTTCAGAAAGAAATTCTCTGTGAAGGGTACCATCAGTCATATATTTTATTACAGTTCTTTCTGAAGTACAATCTTCAAAACGAATGCTGTAACCTACCTACAAATAATTAGTTTTTATACTTTAACTAAGGGAATCTTGAGTACACCTTTCTTAATAGCTTGATAATAACTTAAATATCTTGAGTGCATTGACCAACTTAAGGGTCTGATGGACCAAGAAAGCTTAAAATGCAGCAGCCAAAGTATTTGATTGGTAACTTGCTCATGCTATTACTACTACTATAAAAAGGTACTATTTATCAGATTAATGTTTGACAGCCTTAGCTATGAAAAAAATTATTCAGTCTCTTATTGGTGAACTAGAACTATTTTAGAGATATATCAGTCCCCGATCTCCCTTTTTTTTTGTTTGATTTTTATGCACACTATTTAAATATAGGCAGCATAAATAGAACTTAGTAAATATGTCAATTTATTGACTAATAAACAGTTCTTCCAATAAATCAAGCCACAAACACTTTTTCTGGAAACAGGGATGAGGGTCGACACAAATATTAAATGAGTAAATTGATTTTGATAAAACTTAGTAAGTATATTTTTTTTTTAACATACCAGAAATCTTGTAGACTAAATTAGTCTTCACTTCAAAGCAGTGGTTCAGAAAAAAATTGAATGCATTTGATGGAACTTATTGCATGCGAACAACTCATTTATGAGCAAAAAATTATTTCAGTTATATACCAACATAAAATGTTTTATTAATATTATATTGAATATAATATACTTTTATTTTGTGTTCCTCTATTATTTATTACATATATAACTTAGTAAACAATCAACAATCATCAGTATTCTCAACATCAATCATTCTTTTTTTTTTTTTAAATATTTATTGTTATTTACAACTGTACATTATAATACATTTAGTAAATCTGATCTAAGTTAAATTGGAGTGTTACAGCCATGTAGAGAAACTACCCATTGGTAGCACTCTAATGACATTTTACATTAGCTGGTCTCGTGGCCATCATTTCAGGCGCCTTGGAGGATTGTCAGGAATGTAAGAGGATGCAAGGTTAGAAACTAGGGGGTTTGAGTGGTTAGGGAGTTTATAATGGAAGGAGTGATATTTGGTTCGGACTAGATCGGTTACATAGGGAACATTAAGGTCTTTATGTATGATTTAATTTGTGACAAAGTAAGGAGCATTGAAGATTTTACGAAGAATTATGGATTGTAAGGATTGAATACGAGAGGAATTCGAAGGTTTAGTGGAGCCCCAAAGCTCAACTCCATATGTCCAGATTGGCCTTATTACAGTCATGTAGGTCTTTTGTAATGTGTTGGAAGTTTAGACCGTTTGTCTAGTAAGTGCTGTAATAGTCGAAATCGACATGCAGTTGTCTTTTCAGTCTTGTGTGAGGATTCCAGGTTAATCGTTTGTCCAAATGTAGTCCAAGGTAGTGGATCTGTTTGACAGGGGTAAGAGTAACATCATTAAATGAAACTGTAGGGCAGTCAGTAGGTTTACGACAAAGGGTAAAGGTGATTTGATGGGATTTGTTGGAATTTATCTTAATCCTTCAATTACGACACCATTCTTCGAGGGCTGTGATATGGGATTGGAGATTTTGGGATACAATTAATGGGTTATTATTAACAGCAAGCACATATGTGTCATCGGCATACGTGGTGAGAATAGTGTTAGGATTGGTTAGAATGTCAGCTGTATAGATGATGTAGAGGGATGAATAGGAACCATTGTGGTTTACTTGGAATAATCTATCAATGAGAATTGAACGAATGATGAGAAAGTATGTAAGAGGTAGGAATTTACGGAGTTTGTAAAGCAATCCCGGGTGCCAGACTCTATCAAAAGCCTGTTCTACATCGAAAAAGACTCCTGCGCAGTACATTCCGCCCTCAACCATTCTTAATTATTTTTTTAGATAATTCCTTGTTATAAAGTCATAATTTTTTTTCTTAATAGAAGCAACTGAAAAAAAATAAGGTGGTAGCTAAAGAGATATTTTCTGTAGAAGGTGAAAGATTGATTGTGAGAAGAAAGTGTTTTATTTTTATTGTGATTAAAGGTTGAGAGCATAACTGACATCGAAGATGAGCCAAACTCAGGCCACTCTTCATTGGTAGATAGTTCTAATTAAAAGGCCACACTTTTATTGTTTAAAAATAGTCATGCAGTAATACTAAAAAATTAAATCTAAAGTACCTCATTTCCCAACTTAACAGACATCTCTTCAGCAACTCTGGCTGCAACAGACATTGCAGCAACCCTCCTTGGTTGAGTACATCCAATTTTCTTACCATCATCAGTAAAACCTGCCTGATATAAATATTGTGGAATCTGTGTAGTTTTACCTGAACCTGTTTCGCCTTCAATGATCAGGATCTAAAATATATTAGATTATTATAAGGTTGTAAGTAGACTATTAAAATTAAAATTTTCAAATGAGGGTGAACACTGCTAGACAGTATCATTCATAATTTTAGGTCTCTTTAAGAAGCACCAATTACTTTAATTCTTTTCTTCATTACATGGATATCAATAATTTTAAGATAAGTCCAATGCCTGGATATTACATCATAAGAGAAGAGCCACCCTCACTCAACACCAAAATATTATTTTGTATTTTCAATATATTATTACAACTAAATTCCAAAGGATTTATTTGTTAAACTTAATTATATTCATTTTTAGGAAATTTAATTTCAGAGCACCAAAATTTGGACAATTGACTGGACATAAAATGAGGGAAGTGCATTTAAAAAGGCAAATATTATTTTAAAACAGTAAAAAATGAAAGATAAAAAAAGAAGCTGGTTAATAAAAATATTAGAACTTATATTCTGTTGGGAATATATAAAAATGTCCACAAATTAATAATAAGAACTGGATAAGGGGCAGAAGTTGTAATGCAACAGAAAATGTTGTTCAGGTGTAAAAAATGAATAAAGAAGTAAAAATTAATTTCCTGAAAATAAATATAATTAAGAACTAAGTATGTTCATGCTCAGTGAGGATCTCTCCTCTTTCATGATTATAATATCTAAGCAATGAATATATATACGGCCGAAGCACGATAACAGCTGACTGGCCGTATCAGCAATATATATATAGTAGTACTGGATTCAATAAAGAGAATTCTATTTCTGGAACCTGTGAGATTCATTTCATGCCCTTTTCACTGTTTTTACTTGACAATACTTAAGTGATGCCGAAAACCCGGGAACTTTAGAAACTGAAACAATTTTTAGTCTATAAAAAAAAAATTGTCTTTGTTCTCTCTGAATTATGGCCAATAGCGGAATAGTGAGAGCTGCAGTTCTAAACCTTGAGGGTCTGAGCTTCAACAACCCACCTCCAGCAGCAGTTGACCAACCTGTAGCTGCAGGGAACCCACCTCCGGCAGAAATTCAGCCACTACCGGAAGTATCACTAGCGCAAGCTCATGCCACAACGCTGGAATGGATCAAAGTCTGCACGGCAACTACCCAGGACTTAAGAAAGGCAGTTTCCGACCTTGAAAGGTTCACCGGGGAGACAATGGAGTTAAGCCATTTCGTGAAATGGGGTGACCGATTGATTGATCGAATAGATGCGAAGACAACCGAACACCTGCTCAACAGTGAGGATGGGGAATTCAGGTACAGGGTCAGATGCAATTCCTATCCAATGTACTAAAGATTCAATTGGCAAAAGAGTTGGGGATGAAGGAGGGAATGCTGAGAGAACGCTCCTTCGTAGAGTGTGCTCAGAAACTTATAGACACAAGCGCCCGGAAACAAGAATCCAGAATGGATGTTGAAGAACTAGGATGGAAGAGGGTTTCGTACAATCGGCCAAGGACTACTCTGCTGCCCTTGAGAAGAAGAGAGTACAAATATAGCGGTCGGAAGAAAATGCTTAACATGGACCGAAGATTAGGAGAAGCAAAACAAAGAACCAGCAGCCGCCAAGAAGACCGCAAGTCCATGGTTGCGGCAAAAGTGGGCACCTGGAGGCACAGTGTCCCCGAACTCGGTGTTTCGAGTGTGGAAACAAAGGACACATCGCCCGGCAATGCCCATACATATATCAAAGAAGGAATATGGACGAAGGCGAGCCAATGGAGGTCAATGCCCAACAAGTAAGGAGGAAAAGCCTTCAGCAAAGACTGAGCGGATCGTCAAGTGAGTCGACAGAAGTTTCAGGAGTATCAGAAACTGAAGATGAAGTTGATGAGCAAAGGAGCCAAGGAAGCGCATAGAGGCGATGACTAGGATGAAAGAAAACACGTGAGATCTGAGGAGGATGTAAGCAGAGAGGTGACCGCACATTGAGAAACTACCACGTGAAAGGAGAGCAGAGTGGTCTGCCTATAATCCAAGTGAACGGAGGAGTAAGCTGTCTCGTGGACATGGGCAGTACCATTGCAATGGTACTTCTCTACCATTGCTGGTAGGGAAGTACGAGAGAAATTGAGCGGCGAGGTGAGGACACTCCAAGTAAAGGTTTGCAAATGTAAATTAATTACTCTGGGTGGACCATGCAGTGTTGAGAGGGAGATAGAGATAGGACTGGGTAAATGGGGAGCAAAAGGGAACAATTTAACAATTTATGTAGTGAGTAGGATGCCCAGGGATTATCAGGTGATTATTGGTTGTGATCTTTTAGAGAAGGTGGGGGCTAGAATAAAGAATAGTAATGGGAAATGGGATATTAAAATTGAACAGAAGAGGTACTGATACCAACAAACAATAGCAGACGGGAAGGCTAGAGTAGGAGCAGTAACACAGGTGGAGAATTGAAAGGACCCCATTACAACAGAATTTAACGACATTTTCTATAATGAAGGAGAAGTATTGGGTGCAACAGAAAGGACGGTTCATGAGATTCCACTAAACCAGGAAAGAGTGACATATGTTAAAGAACGATACCCACAAGCACTGCAGGAGCACATAAGAGAGGAAATCGAAAACTTAAGAAGACAAGGAATCATTGTGGACAGCACGTCACCCTATAATAGTCCGTTATGGGCAGTTTGGAAGAAAGGGTTGCCAGGTAGGAATGAGGAAAAATATAGGGTGGTCATTGACTATCGTAAGCTCAATGAGAATACCGTCGATGAGAAGTACCTGATACCGAGGTTTGAAGATATCTTTGACAGACTAGGAGGGGCTAAAATCTGTAGTAACTTAGACTTGAAAGCAGGGTATCACCAGATTCGTATGCACACAGAGGACCAACACAAAACTGCTTTTACTTTCGAAAGAGGGCATTAAGAATTTACGAGAATGCCGTTTGGACTGAAGAACGCGCCCATTACATTCCAGAGGTTGATGGACGAATTCTTGAGAGGGTTAGATGAAGCAGTATGCCAGGTTTACATGGATGACCTGAGTGAAGCATCTACACAGTGTATTCCAAAGGATGCGAGACTTTGGGCTGAAAATATCCCGGGAGAAGTCGTTGCTTGGACAAAAACGGATAAATTTTCTTGGACACACCATATCTCAGGAGGGGGTTAGACTGGATGTGCAGAAGGCCTTACATCGGATGGCAGTGCCGACGAACATAAAAGGAATCAGGAGGTTATTAGAGGCATTAAACTACTATCAGTCGGTTCGTCCCTGATATGGTGGAATATCTGATACCCCTTAATAATTTGCTAAAAAAAGGTATTTCGATAGTAATGACACCAGCCATTGAGAGAAATATTCGTAAATGTATAAACCAGCTACAGAAGGAACCAGTATTAGTATTTCCCGACTTCCAGAAGCAATTCACGTTAACAACAGACGTTAGCGAGTACGCGCGGGGAGCAGTGCTGTCACAGGAGGGTGAGGTAGGAGAAAGTCCTGTGGCATACACTAGTAGAAGACACACAGAGGCAAAAGCACGTTACAGCGCCTTGGAACGAGAACTACTGGGAATTGTGTGGGCCATAGAGTATTTCCAACCCTACTTGTTTGGAACACAGCCCATGGCCCAGCAGATTGGCTTTCGCGAGTGATCATGATAAACGCAGTAGAAGATGACCATGGAGAAACATCTGGAGTTGGAAGGCAGTTCTTGAGGTAGTGGACTCAGGAAGAAGAACAACAATCAGCCGCACCAGAGAATCAGATTAGAGAGGAAACTTCCATAGAAGAAAGTTCAAATGATGACAGGCTGACGGAAATGGAGCACATATATATGTTGGAGATGCGACAGTATGGGAAAAGATACAGCGGCTATGGAGAACGGAAAAGATCGGCGTTGATCGATCGTTTATTCTATGCACATCAATGGTAGATAACCTGAGAGCCCCGGAACATCAAAAAGAGGTAACCTTGGCTTATCACCTATTTCTGGTGTGGCATGAAACGCACAATCCAAGAGATTCTTGGGAAATCCGAGGTGTGCCTTAGGACGAAATATGGTCAGCACCCACCCTGTGCAACTCAAGAAGAGAACCCTACCGCGAATGCGCCGCTCAGTGACTTACAGATGGATTCTTTCTTCTTGATATATTCAGTAAGGTGGCCATGGCATACCCGGTGCAGGGCAGATCAGCGGAGGCAGTTTTACGAACCCTTCGGAGATGGTTTAAGTTTTATGGTATCCCCGACCGGATTTCTTCTGACAGTGGGAGAGAATTTGACAACGCAACCATCAGAGAGGAAATGAGAATATTGGAAGTGGTGTGGGACCTCAACACTCCTCAACATCTAAAGAGCTGCGGAGGGATAGAGCGGCTTCATAGGAATGTACTAAGTGACCACCTACAAGTGTACCAGCTAGAAAGAGGACTAGAGCCTGATGAGGCGATGGAATGGGCATTCACAGCATACAACCACTCCATACACACAGTCACGGGGTATGCCCCATTCGAATTTCTTTTTGGGATGAGGGGGCGTCGACGGGACTACCGTGGTACTTTGCCGGGAGAAGATGAAATGGCCAGTAATGTGATGGCCTTGCAAAAGTTGTGGGCAAAAGTCAGGGACAGGATTTGCAAGGAAAAAAGTAGAAGAGTGGCCAAACATAACTTGAATGTCAGAGACCTGATGGGTAGAATAAATATTGGTACAGTGGTATATAGGAAAGTGGGGACTAATAGAGGGAAGGAGCTGCAGAGGTATGAGGGCCCATTTAGAGTGATCATCGTTCGAGGACATAATATCATTACAATTGAAAGCGTCAAAGAGCCTAGAAAGCGGAGAACTGTCCACATTGAACATTTAAAACTTCCGGAAATCACAACATAGAGTGTCATATCGCCACTAGGAGATTAGACTATACGAAATGTATTTATTTTATTTTTTTTCGTTTTATTTCTAGTTTCTTTGTTAATTTTGTATGTATAAATTTCATATTTTTTGTAAATAGTATTTTCACGTTATTGAACGAACAGTTCTTCTCGTTTTATTTTTAAGTTTAATTAACTTTAGGCAATTTTATATAAGTGCTATTGATATATGATGAAGTTTACAAGTACTGTATGACTATTGTTTACTGGCTATAGTTCATTGTAAATAGTTTTCAATTTTTTTTTTATATGTTATAATAATATGCGATGTAAGTTTACGAGGATTATTCGTAAACTGGTGAGGGGAGTTAAGGCCGAAGTTACACCGGCCGTATCAGCTGATCGAGTCGAACAGCTTATTGAGATGTATATATATAGTAGTACTGGATTCAATAAAGAGCATTCTATTTCTAAAACCCATGAGGATCATTTCATGCCCTTTTCACTGTTTTCACTCGATAATAATTAAGTTATATATATAACATACAACCAAATTTAAAAAAAAAAAAATAGATTTAATTTTAAAAAGCATAATTAGATAAAAATTACACCTTCTAATACATTTTATTTTTCTATCAATAAATATAGATTAGTACTCATATTCCTAGCTAGTAATCAAAGAGGCACAGATTCAATACTCCAGTTTTTAAGACCATATCTTTTTTTTTCTCTGAAAGGGTATGTTGTTCAATTAGTATTAGAGAATAAGCAAGCAGAAAAGTATCCTACTTGAAAAGGGAAGATTGAGGACTCTTTAAGATACTACAAAAACAATAGATTCTTCTAAGGCCACATAAAGCCTTCCCTCTTACCTCTAGGCGACCAGTGGCAGGACTATAAAAAGCATCCATACCAAGTTTAATTAAAATTGCGAGTGTCATTCAAAAGTACTAATCAACACAATCTACCTATCCTTCTCCAAGCCCATCAAGGTCAGCTGATTGGCCTTATGGAAACTTCACTATTCATATAATCAAATATAATAAATACTCATCAAATTTAATCAAGACCAGCCAGGTTGTTTTAATATGCTGATGTACGGCCTAACCATATTACTTGGGAGAGAAGACATATTTATTTACTTTGACAGTACTTCAGGTTGACCGATGAGGAATATTTGTATACTCGATTTTGCCAGATTTACAAATCATATTTTGCATTCAAAACAAAAGAAATAGTGAAGTTATAAAAACTAATCTACAGTGTGACAGGTTGGTCTGAGGGTTTGTTTTTACATTTTGGTGTTCTGAAGAAATTTATTTTTGATTATTTTAGGTTGCGTAATTCTTTCCTAAATAAGTATATTTTGCATATATAATGAACATATGATATGATATAAACAATTACTGGGTCAAAGAGACACACCTGCCATATTTTATGTAAAAGATACACCAGTTTGTTTATTTATTAATTAAATTTTATTTAATAAGCTGTACATAGTTATTCAATTAACCAAGATTTCAGAATAATGATTTTTGATGTATTTTGCTAAGCTAAAGGATGAATCTTACCCTCCAATATAAAGTATATATAAAGCAGAAGCTAAACAATAAAAAAGAAAAATAAGTAAAACTTGCTTGATGATCCGTAATAGCTTGTACAAGCTCCTCCTTAAACTTGTAAACAGGGAGGCTTTTTTGAGTTTCTTCAATTGTCAATCTTTTTCTTTCTTTTTCTGTTAGTTGCTGCTCAGGCTAAATTAAAAAAAGTATACACATTAAAATAATTTAAGTAGCCATATTGTACGCTAACATGGCATAAACAAAAAGTACCTTTTCTTTCGTTCCAGCTAGACTCATAGCCTGGATAAATTCAATCTGATTATCTAGAACCAAATCGTATTCTTCTTGGTATTTGTCTTTTTTCTTTGCACCAAAGTGAAAAACAGCAGATGACATCTGTTCCTCCTCCCACTTCCTTTGCTCATAATTTGGCTTGTTTTCCCTCTCATCGACTTCCTCATATTGTTCAACACTCTGATTTATAGAGATTAATATTTATTATTGAAACAATCCTTAAATAGATATGAGCATTTAAAAACCATAAAAGATAAAGAAGGTAGATGTAACTCACATCTTTAACATCCCTGGGCATATGATACCTCTGCACTTTTTCCAATTCTCTAGCTTTTTCATGTTCCTTTGCGAGAACCAATAATTTCTTTTTATGATCTCTGTCTTTTCTTTCCCTTTCAGTGAGTCTAAAGAGATACCATTTTAAATGTATACATATAAACAAAATGATAATGATTTAAAACAAAACATGGTATGTTATCCAGCAAAATTTTGAGTCAGTCCATAGTGACCAAACATCTTGAGGCCACACCCCACAACTTTTAAGTTAGAAGTGATGATACCATGTAATAAATCTAGACTTTCACACTCTATCTAGAAGGATACAAACAAGTAGGATAAACTTAAATCCCTAACAAACAAAAATTCAAACCTTACAAGAACTTTACATTCAATCGTTCCAGATGTAATTCTTCAAAAACCATTAATTTTTTCCATATGAAGAGAAATTAACATTTTATAAATTTATTTAGGCAAATATGTAAGAACTGTATGTTGATTTCTCATTACTGAACAACATGTTTGGTTCCGAAAAGCTGTATCTCAAGAATTATTAGACATACAAATATAAATCAATACTTAAAAGGCTAGTTAAATGCACCATAATACTGTATATAATGATTAACCTCATAGGAGTAGCAGGTTTCATTATATTTGCCATAATAAATTTACAAAATGTTTATTTCTTGTATTTGGAAAAACTCTAGGTTTTGGAAAAACTATATCATGAATTATAAGATGTACTGATATCTATTAGCACTCAAAGTAAAGCTAGGTAAATGTACTATAAAATAGATTCTATCGATTATCTTTGTAGGAGTAGCAGTTTCTACAATACTTACCAAGATAGATTTACAAAATATTGATTTCTCGTTTTTGTTTTTGAAATCTATATCTTATGTATGATAAATGAACACAGAGTGTTCTGTATGGGCTTTAATTGTAGCAAATTTATTCTACTTTAAAAGAGGTTGGATAGCTTTTGGAGTAGACATTACGAACTAAGCAAAGATTTCAGGCTTTTCAGTTTTTTTTTTCTTCTATTTTGTTGTTTATTCTTATTGTATAAAACCAATAAGATGAAATTTATCAGTATGAAATTTACTGTGAATTGATACCACATAAGATTTTATTTTTTACAATTTACATGCATAGTTTCACTCTATACTTTTAGCATATCAATAGGGTACCAAGAAAGAAGCAAAGAATTCAAAGTTTATCGTACTCGAAATTAGTTCCACCCAAAAAACCTTTATCTATTAACTACCAACCACAAACTTATTGACCTCCTGGTGAGTCACTGGTGTCCTACACCGAGTGAGACAACAGGAAAATAGAGATTTATAATTAAAATCCAGTAAGTTAGAAGTCATTTACGTTGAAAGTTTAAGGAAAATTGCAAATGCATGAAACTTTGTTCATCAAAACTGTAAAAGTGCAATAATTAATAGGTGTTACATGTTAAAGGGAATTTTTTCCCCCTCTTAACCTCAAATGTTTCCTAAAATTTTTCAACAAAGTGGAAGCACTGTTGCAGATGCATACACACAGGTATCCAAATTACAAGAGTATATGAATTTCATTCTTTTCTTAAAGTAACAAACTCATAAAACACATACTCATCCTCATTAAATAGATATTCATCATCAATAATGTCTGCTTCAAGCTCAAGAACTTTATCTTCTTTTCGTTTTTCCAAATATTTCCTTCTCGATTCAACTCTTAACCGAGGAATCAATTTTTCTTGATGTTCGGAATCAATTTTTAATCTTTTGGCTGCTTCCTCATATGCTCTTTTATCTGTATATGAAAAGATAATTAAGTAACAGCAAAGAGATAGAAGAGACAGTAAATTCAAAAATGGAAGACATTAACTACCCGAATGAATGGTTGTAATTTTTCTTGTATTTTCTTTATCTTTTTTCCTAAGGCGTGCAGCGAATTCATCTCTTTGTTTCCTATCCTCCTCGCTATCACTAGATTCAGAACTTGACTTGGCCATAATACTGAAAAACCATTAACAAAATTAAAATTAAGAACTAAAATGCCTGATTTAGCATACCTTCAACAACAGTACACCTAAACTAACATTTCAAGGTCTAAGTTTAATGAAATATCTTTAAAATGTGCTGAACACCAGCTTATGATTTGTTTTCTGCTTCTACAGTACGAATAATCCCAGGGTTCACCCCACAGCATCAAGTTTAAAGACTTGGGAAGATTCATATGTCATGGACTGACGATAACAAGGATAATTTTCCTGTCATAGATTTGTCAAAAATTGAACTGAACCATGATACAAAGAAAGAGTAACTACATATCTGGGAATTAGCATAATCATGCTGGAGTCCTATTTGTCTATCCATTCGGAACAGATTTTGTTACACTTAATCATAAGTGCAAGGTTTAGTAAAAGTTTAGCATTAATTTTAGTGGATAACAATATTAGAACTGACAGAGCTTGACAAGTAAATGAATTCTTACAACGTTGAGGGATCGCTTAAGGGATTGCTTAATCAGACTTTTTGGTAAACCACAATTCCAATGAACTTTTATAAGATCAATTTCAAAAACAGATTAACTGAAAATGTTATCTCTCACGAATTCTGAATGACTAGCAGGCAGGACTCTTAGAAGATCAAATAAGCATAATCATGACAATATCAAAATGATAAAAAAAAGTATACTTTGATGTTTTTAAGTAGTGACTGATGTTGAGGTTGACCAATCAGGTCAGGGAAATATATTTTTAAAAAATTACATGTTTTTCAAAAGATCAGTTTTTTATCCATTTCAGAAAATTGAACAAGAATACAGAAAACAGTTTTTAAACAAAACCTCAGCATTTTTATTCTAACAATATATAAACAACAATTCTTTTACAAATTAAAACTATAAAAAAATTGTTTTTTACATTATACTTTAAATAATCCTCTTTATTTGCAAATGAGTAGATATAAGCATATGAAATAAGTACTCCAAACCATAAATATTTGGAGAACACACATTAAAGAGTTCTATTAACATAGAGTAAGATAAAGGGCTTGTTCTAGAAGAAATTTTTTTTTTCATATGCCAATGTAAGTAGGCTATTATGTTATTTCTTTACTTGCAGCCCAATATGTTGCTTTTTGTTTTAAATTTATTTTGGTCTTGTTTTATATTTCTGAAACATATACAAGTAAAAATATGGTTCCTATCCATGTCACCCATGTTGCATAAAGGGCAAGTCAGAGAGTCTGCTATACCTATCCGATGGAAGTGTTTTTGGAGAAGATTGTGTCATGTCATTAGGCAAAAACAAGCCACTCCCTCAGCATAAATGAGTGAGCATCTTACCGGAAATCTATTCTTGGTCTAGAGCAGTGGTTCCCAAACTTTTTTATCCTACCATCCCCTTTCCAAGAAAAATATTACTATACGTCCCCTGGAAATTAATTTTTTTTTAAATTTTAATAGCAATTAATAGGAAATACATATGTATTAATGTTTCTATCTTTTTCAAAAAATATAGCAAAGATAGGTGTAAATTAGAAACATTGAACAATGAAAGTATGAAACTATTTATTGAACTCAGAATAGAATGTAATACAAAAAAAGTTAAAACATTCTAAATCATCTTAATGAGAAGGATGAACCTGGTATGCTGCTAACAATTTAGTAACCCTTGGCTCTATTTTGTCAGCAGTAATATTGTTGACTGTGCCCCCCAAATACACCTGTGGCCATCACTGCCCTCCTGAATCGGTGCAGCACCCACCAGGGTAAAGCCCACTTAGGGAAGCACAGGTCTAGAGCAAAGAATAATTTACTTGATACAAGCTGATAACTCACCATCAATGACCAGACGAGCCAGAAGACATACCAACTAATAGCGATAGACAAAAATTAGTTATAGTTGAAACTAATAGCTAAAATTGACATGAATACGACCCTTATTTATGGATAAACTATTGATAAATAAGTATCCTATCCATGACAATTTTAGCTATTAATTTCAAACCACAGCTAAGTTTAGCCCAGCTCTGTTTGCTAAAGAATCTTTAAATGATCCAGCAGCTTTGACTAGAAAATAACCAGATTATATTTTTGAGATATCAAAGACAATCTATCCAAAGAAGAGTGGAATCAAAATGCTTTTGTTGGACTGTCTTGAAACAATTTGATAAACTATAAAAAATGTTCAAAATATGCAATGCTGATGGAGTTATTTGACAGGCTCATGACATACACAATGTGTATCAACAATTCCCTTTGTTTGCCTCTCTAATTTTACTGGCTGTAACTCAGTGAAAGATTTCAACACAATCTCTTGCAGCTGCTATAAATTCATAAGATTGCAACTTTTCTGAATTCATTAATGCAATATAATTATTTCTCTTATGTTGAACAAGAAAAAATATATTAACTCGGTAAAAAATAAGATATTTGACCAGTTTTCTGATTCCTCACAATCAAACACTTCTGTAGCCACGGGTGATAATGATTTGTCAGTCGAAGATATTGGATGCCTAGACAAGTCTACAATTACTTTCCAAATTAGTGGTATATATGGTCTATCCTTTCACTGAAAGGGATAGTACAGAAACAAATTTGGATCTGAACATAAAGTTAAGCTCGATTGAACAGCCTTTTCAATTATCTCCTTCTTCAATGTATGTTCAAATATGCTAAAAACAAAGATGGATGAATAAGATTCCAAAGACTTAAAGTCAAGAAAGAATAGTTGAAAAAAGTCTTAGTATTGACATTAACCATAATTATTCATCCTGAATTAAACCTTTGATTACAATAATTCTGAGATAAATTAAAGATATTGATCCATAGTAACAAAGGTTTTTGATTTCAATAGTTAACAGGGATTAAGAAATATTTGTTTGAAATCAGGAGAACTTTTGGATATATAAATTGTAAATGTACACACTTATGAAGTTCCATCAAAATAGCTGAAACAAATTTTAGGAACAATGAAAATTCATGAATATTTCTCTGAAAATTGCACTATTTACCCGTTTTATTAAAACATCGACTAGTATATTTTATATAAAACGGAACTTCTTACATTTTAATTAAACAACACTAAATACTTCAAAAGATGTCTCAATTATAAAGGGCACCTAAATAGGAAAAACTAATTTAGCGTTTACACAATTCTGGGTTGACAAAGACAGTAGTTTAATGAAAAAGAACAAAACAAACAATAATAACATAAAAAACTCGGAAATTCAAAACCCGCTTCAAACTAGAAACAGTACCGTTCGATAACGAGTTGCCAACTATTATTATATAGAGAGATACTGACTCATTAAAAACAAGTACATATCATAAGTATTGTAAATTATAAAACTATTGAGTTTTATATCATAGACCATATTATTGAATATAATCGATTATTATTACCTTATCTATTATGTACCTAGTAACTTATCGCCTATATGCAAACGTCTCTACAATTGAAGTACTTTAGAGTAGTGATGGGTCTACGTAAAACCGTATTCTATAAAAATTTAAGAAACTTTTACAATTCAAAAACTAGTTGAAACTGGGCTGCAGATTTCATCATTAGGGATATTCATGATCTTAAGTTTACATTTTAAACCGTGTTAAATGGAAAAATCATGTTAAATGAGGAAACATTTCCTTCTTTTACCATGTTAAAACCAGATAACATGTTTAATATAGAAGGTTGAGTGTCTATTACTAGGTCTGCTAAATGGATAATGACGTCAGGCTACAGACCAGCTGAGCTCGTCTTCATTTAGTTTGTTGTGTTAGGTTACTTGCTCGTAGTTTGTTTTTATTTTATTTTTTTTTTTGGATGTTTTTATAACAAATAAAGCAATGGATGACAATAATAATAATGTAATGACAGTTGTCAATTAGCACATCTTGATTCTCTTCCTAACAATTTAGAAGATCAACAAGACACTCAGTAGTCAAACTATTACACAACTTCCATTTGTCACTCAATTTAGGCATGTTGTAATAAATTACTTTAGTGAAAACTTAGAAGTGAACAATAATACGAAGTAATGGAAGGAAAGGTTACTCCGGAGCTCTTATGTATTTAACACTTGACATGACTTTAAATAGTGCTGCTGACAATCCTATAATTATAACATTTAACATGCTAAAACATTTTACATTTAACACATCATAAATACACCTATTATAACATGCAGAATGCCATGTCACTGCTAGCATTATTTTATTAGCCGTGTCCACAACCAAGAATATGACAATCAGAATCTACCAACTTTTAATTTAAAAATGTTCATCACAAGCATAAATTCTCTGATGAACCAAAGTAAAATCATGAACTAAATCTAAACAAGACATCTGGAGATACGAAAGGTTCGGTTTCCTACCTGGGTACGAATATCTGAGGGCACCCATAACTTCATTTATGTTGATTATTATTGGTTTAATGACTCGATCATAAGAATGATCAATGCAACGAAGATAGTCATGGTTTATTAATTAAGATTGAACTATTCTCATGGTTTTTACCTTTCCAAAAATAACAAATGTTCGATTTCATCTAAAACTGAAAATCTACTTGCTTACGTCTTCGGGTCCACCTCTCTAACGCTCGTGGTAAAAAAAAAAGAAAGAGCCTAAAATGGTATCTCATTTTAGGCTCTTTCTTTTTTTTTTTTGAGTACATGGAGGTTGTAATACAGAGGAGCTATGCTATCTATGGCCATCACGGCGCCTGAGTTTTCCACATAAGCAGCTGGAGCAATTTTAATCAACACACATCATAGAAAGCAGAGGATCCGTCAAGGAAGAGCAATATCACACCTCTCTCAAGTTCTCGTGACGGTTTCCTTCTCGCTTCAAGAGAACTCTGTTGCTTATCGATGTAGATGGTGGTGGGGAATCGCTCCCCCTTGAGTACTCCAGCATTTCATTGGAATCTAGTTTCCAGAGGACAGGGCTAAGGACAGAGTCTTATGTTCACCACTTCTCAGCTATATCGTCTTATCCAAAGAAGCTATTTTGGATTTTAACGCGACATTCATAGAGGTCACTTCCCACGGAAGCATTAACGTCAATAGGAGTTTCGCATTTCTGCAGCTGCAGGAGCCGGTTTAGTCAACACGCGTTATTGAGAGCTAAGGATCTTTTAAAAAGTAATGATATGGCACCTCTCTTCACTTTTTCCGGTTCGTCATGGCGTATTCGCGGAAGGTATGGGGGTTTCACCTCCTTTTGGCGGGTACATAAATCATATAGATCTATACTCTGTCTATAGATCTAATACTCTGATTAAAAGTGAATGTAAGTTCTTGAATTTAATAAGTGAATGTGACAGGTATGAGAAAGTTAGGCCTATACAAGTAAGCTAGTTGTTCACCCTTGTCTCTTCCCTTGTGGATGAGTCTACTTAAATCTTTCTACTTTTTTATGATTATGCTTTACTTTTATTAAACTTTAGCTTAACATTGATGATGTCCTTTTTTAAAAAAATGTTTCGAAACATGTATTTTTGTTCTAAAATAAATTCTAAGCAAAGAAAGAAAAGTAATGCATCGAGCTGTAATAATACAAGTGATTATTATTTAATTTGAAAATAGAAAGCAAGATATTGTTATTTGTTGTTTTTAATGAGCACTCGCTACTGATCGTTTGTTGATAACTTAGAGGAAGGAATATAAATGTTTGGGTACCTTTGAAAGGAATATAAATTCTTAGATATCTCAGGAAGCAGTCTAAATTTTTATGCATCTTGTGGCTATTAATTAAGGGCGTTATAAATATTGTTGCCAAGTGTGTAATGTCTTGGGTGAAATACATTTTGTGTTTTAATTGATATTTCACTCATAGATATTTGTAGAGGAAATTTTTATGATTGTGATAAGGAATTTACTTTAGTATAAAAAACGAGTTGAGATAATTGCAATGACTTCATTATTCGACCAATATGAACAAGATTCTCAAAGATTTGTTTCAAGTGTGAAAGAAAAGAATTTGGTTGTATGTTTCCTAGGTCAAGTTGAGTTTTTTTTTAATTTCAATTAGTTAAATTACTTTTTATTGTAGGTGAACTATCCTCAAAGCGGCGAAAAACCAGTATTTCAGAAAAACAGAATTAATTTTGAATTCTCAGCCCTGATTTCACACTTAGCCATTTGTAATGAGTATTTAGTGTATGTTACATCAAATAATGTTCTCCATAGAATTGATTTAAAAACACAAAGCAAACAACCTGGTATGCCAGTATAATTTATTTATTTATTTGTTTATTTTTTAAACTGTTATTAAAGTATATTTTATTGTAGAAATAGAACTGAATCGTGTTGTACCTGGAGTGAAGTTGACTGGATTATTTCTCAACCCAACTGCTGACCATCTGTTGATTGGTTTTTCCACTGAATTATTGTATTTGAATAAAAAATTTTCCAAACCTAAACCTGTAAGAGGATTTTTAAATAACTAAATAAATGTTACTTATTTATTTTGAATTTTTACATTGTTTTAAAACCATAGAATATCTAGATGTGGTGATTTCCGATACAAATTATGTTAGGAATGGGGTTTACTTTTATTATCAGATTTTCCAGTATTAGAATCTATAGTTGACTAGTGGTAGAGTAGGCTCTCTAATCCAACAGCTATGTAACTAAACATCTGTTAGATTCTAGAGGACTATAGAGAGACAATAGAAGAATAACGCTAGATTGTACAATGCAAGAAATTTAGTAAAAACCAAGACAAGAATACCAAATATTTATTCATTTATAAATACATTCATCACTAAATATATTTAATAAGGATTTTAAAACATAAATGAATGTTCAAAATAAGACTCTTAAATTTCAATAAAAATATTTAACGTTTTGTTTTTGTTTTAAAAGTATCGCTAATCGCTATCTGTTGAATATCTTTGATGATTAAAAACTTTGTCCATATAAAGTTTCCTCTCCTCAGCCCACCATAAAATGCTCTAACATGGGTGTTAGACTGTCGTTGGAGTTACAACTGTCAGATTAGAGTGAGTCTAATCCTGTAGTAGTAGTTAGACAAGTTTTAGTAGTAAAAGGCTTTGCTGCCATGGCTTTGAGGAGTTGTTAGTATTACTTAAAAGAAACTGTCACTGCTTATGTAGATGACCTGGCAATCCTCACCAACAGCAGAACCATATTGAATATGGTCAGTAGAAAGAAATCGGAGTGAGATTAGTGAGGTTCTACTGTTTTGTAATTTTTATTTTCTGGTAATTACTTAAGGTATTTGCTCTATTAAAGTTTTAGTAATAAATTATTTTGTAAGTTAAAGAATATTCAATTACTTATTTGTGATTTTTAATTATTATATTTCTAGACAAGTAAATTGAGAGGTCATGAAATAACTGCTGTTGGTTGGAATTTGTCAATCGAACAATTCGGAGATTCTACCACAAAACCTATTCTATTAGGAACTTCTAGAGGAATAATTTTTGAAGTTGAGATTAGTGCTGATGAAGGATTGTTTACTTCCAGTATTGAATCGTATTGTAAACAGGTGAAGTTTCTTTATGGTTAGATATAATCTGGTTTAAATTAGAGGTTTTCAACCTTTTTGGCCTATGATCTAATGATGTCTCTTGATTCATTGTGGCTCAGTTCTTAATTGCTTAAAACTTGAATATTAATGTTTTTAGTCTATTATACTTGAATTGATGAAGACTATTAAATATGATATTTAAAAAAACAAACAATATTTATGTAATAATTTTGCCATTTGATCCAATTAAAATAAATAAATGATTAAAGTAATCATAACCAAAATAATTCTACATTTTTATTTTGCTAAGTAAATTTTAAAAGCATTTCCTGTTCTAGATGTATATCGAAAGGTGGTGGAATAAGGTTAATTTAAAAATAAAGGTATGTTCAAGTCGGCTGTTACAAAATTAAATCATTACCAGGAAGTAAAGTGCTCGGGTTAAAAAAATTGAAGACCTCTGATTTAAAGTATTAGATATTTTTTTTTTTTAATTTCTTTTTTAAACTTGAAGGTATTTGATTTGGGTAAAGGCACTCCTCATGCGATCACTGGACTCCAGTATTGTAGAGTGGGAAGAAGTGATCGTTACTTTGTAATTGCTACTACTGTTGATAGGCTGTTTAAATTCTTTGGTAACAACTCTGGTCCAGATGAAAGACCACTTCTTCAGCATTTATTTAATAAATATCTTGGACTTCCTGGTATTTAAAACAAAATTCATTATTATTTCTTAATTACTTATTTACTCTCATTTAAATTCTATTTGGTTTTAGAGGGATTTCAAGAGATACCCAGCTCTCTTGATTATTCATGTTTGCAGATATACACTGCACCTGGCAAAACTACACCATCTTCTCTTGGTTGGTTGACAGAAACGGGAATATACTATGCACAAGTAAGAATTTGGACTTGATTAAGCAATTTATATATTTCTTAGTCATTGGCCATTTATTGATATATACTGTTGGCTAATATTTAAGAAATTTGATTTATTTAACTCATAGAATTTATAAGGCAAAGACATATATTATAAAATGTTTTTGCTTTGTTAACCCTTTCACAGCTGTGGATGAGATATCTTTTCGAGGGATGAGGCAGAACAATATGCTATAGGTGCAGATAACATTTAATGTAACAGCTTTTTCTCACATCCTGCCCTAGAGTTAATATCTCCACTTTATTTTTATCTCTGAATTATTCAACTAATTACTAATTCCTAACTTCTGTAGCTCAATCTCGAGGTAACTTTTATCTTCCACAGAAGCTGTCTGTATTAATTTCTGGTCCTGATATATTCCATCCTAGTTCTTTAAGCTACTTAGCAAAGACACAGCTTTGACATATTCTCAACATCTGGGCTATTTTCTACCATTAATCATCCTGTAACTGAGTAACCGGTATCTATTATCTTACTGATTCGATTGAAACGTTCATGAATGTTTCTAATTTTTTAATAATTAATTTTACTCTAGTACATGTTCAATAGTACTGCATACATTTCTTTTACTACATGAGCTAAAAAGAAAAGAAAATTTATTGATTTAAAATATATATCTTGAATATAAAATTTTTGACTTTTTTTTATTTATTTGAACATTTTGTTTACTGTTAGATTGATCCTACTAATGATGATTTGCTTCTATCTGGCACAAAAATGTTCAGCTTTCCAGATGCTGATCCTCCAACAGCTTTTTTGATGACAGACTTTCATATCCTTCTTCTTTATCCTTATTACATTTCAGTGTTATCATCACTTACTGAACAGTTGGTTTTTACTGATTACTATAATGAAGTAGGTATTACTTATTTTCTATATATTACTTATAATTAAATTGTATGCAATCTTATTGATTTATAAACATTTTAGATGCATGGAAGGCTGTTGAATATAATTAGGGACCCAGTTAAAGGTACAATTTGGGTTTATGCTGAAAAGGCTGTTTTTCGCTATAGAGTTAATAATGAAGAAAGAGATGTTTGGCAGGTATGACAGTTATTTATATTGTTAGACTCCAGTTTTCACCTTAATTGGTTTTGATATGAGTTTGTTTTATGCATAGCCAAATTGTATGCTGTAAAAATGATATGTACTATAAAGCTTTATAATATTGAGTTTAAAGTGCTCAAATACACTTTAACTCAGAAGTGCTCTGCAAAACACTTTAAGTTTGCACTTTTTCATGTTAGATGTTTAAAAATAAAATAAAAATATGATTGTAGAAGAAATAATTTTTTATTTTAGAATTTTGCATTAAAAATAATACCACCTTCTATAAATTCAGTTATTTTTACTATACATTAAAAGTTTCTATTTTTACCTTATTTTAGGGTTTTTAAAATTGACTATTTTGTTCATTTAAGAAATAATTTTATATTGACATCTCAGAATATCTTGATACACACTTGAACAAAAGATTATGGTTTTAAAATTAAATGTATAATGTAACTTTTAAATTCCATTTGAAATAAGAGCCCTAGCATTTGAATATATGAACTCTGGTTATTCAAAAGTATTTAGACCAGAATTTATTTATATGGTTCATCCGAAAATGCTATTACTAAATTGAGACTGAGGTATTTGGAAAGAATTCACAAGTGGTCATGCACTTAATTACTATTGCCTCCGGGTTCAGCTTTATTAACTACAGAGCCAAGCAAGGCTCATTGGCAGAGGCCCTGAGAATTCTAATATTCCTCAAAAGGACTAAGGCGTCAAGAATTATTTTTCTGACCAATGGGGCATTAGTTATTTTAAACCTAAAAGCCAATTGCAAGGCAGGGTTGACATTGGCCGTATCTAAGTTAGAAGCCTCACAACTGTGAATAGGTTACCTTGCTGTGGATCCCTGTAAGCTGGATTATTAGGGAATAAATTGGCTAATAAACTTGTAAATGAAGATTCTAAATTACCTCGAATCATCTTTGTACCTCAATTGTTGACAAAGCAATAATTCAGCAGACGGACAAATTGACATGCTTGACACAAATCTGGGGATTAATGCTACTTACTCTCTAGGATAGAGAAAGTTTTGATTGTAAGCCTTTAAGCTGCTCTAAATCGGTTTGATTCATAACTCCTCCAATAAATTTAAATTGAAAGTAGAATGACAATTTTCAGTTTAATTTTTAATTGTCATTCCACACAAATGTAGAAGTGAGCTGGTTATTAAACACATCCTCTAAACTCCTTCATCAGAACAGAGGCAGATATGGTCTGGACCTACTCATTTGGTGCTCTTGCTTTATGGTGGTCTGGAGGGTCTTGGGAATACCGCTAATTTTATTTTCTCATAGTTGCACTTAACTATTTAAATGGGAAGCTTGAAAGGGAAGAAGGAGAAACATATCTGATAGTATATCTTTTTTTCTAACTCTGAAATCTAATAGATGCTTTTTCTTGGTTCTTTATTTAACTACTCTACCAAATAATTTTCATTATGAAATATCCTTGAAGAGACAATGTCTCATTTTATTTTTAATTAGACATTCTAAGTAAATTTTAATTATTTCAAATGAGATCTTCTATCTATCTGGTATCCATTTATCGATAAAGTTGATAAATTAATAAATTATTCACTTTAATTGGTTTTAAATTATTCCTTGATTCTGAGTTAAAGTGATTGTTTGTTTGTTGTGTTTGTTTTAAATTTCAGATTTTTGCTAATAAAGGTGATTACAAAATGGCTAAATATTTCTGCAGAGATAATCTTGAGAATTTGGATAAAGTTCTTATCATGCAAGCTGAGCATTATTTTAAAAAGAAACAGTAATTATAAAATTTATTTAATATTTATTGTAATAGTTTAAGTATAATTCATGTTAAAATTATTTGTGTAGCTCAGTTACGAACAAGGCCAGGTACACTTTGCAAAATATTTCAGGGGTATGAAATAATGGTTTACTTAGGTAAAAACATTGATATTGCTATTCATTTATTTTTTTAATGGATATCAGTATGTGATTAAAATTGAATATGAAACAAATGTAATGAATTATACTAAAAAATTATTATCTATTTACAAAACAAAAATGAACGTGATCATCTTTATAATAAGTGCAGGCATGAAACCATGAAAGGAATTGATTTCTTGAGGTTAGTTTTAAAAAGATGATGCACTTTTTAAAAGACTTTTTAATTATACCCTTCATATATTCATTATTTAATGTGGTAATTTTGTCTATTTTTTCCCTCAATCCATAGTGATTTCCTTGGAATTTTTGAGCATACATTGTATTTACAATGAATTTTTGTGTATTTATTTATTTATATTAACCAAAACTTTTTTTTTTTAATTAGTTTTTTATTTTTGTAGGTACAAAGAAAGTGCTTTGTGCTATGCTGATACTCAAGCTCCATTTGAAAAAGTTGCATTAGAATTTTTAAAATGTGATGATGCACCTCAAAATATGATTGAAGAAGCTCTAAAAGCTTTTCTGAAAGAGGTAGTTTGATTTCCCTAATGCTGTTTATATTATATGCTTACCTGGTTTACTTATTTCCTTTTAATTCTTAGAAAGTGAAAAAAGTCCGTGGGGAAGACCAAGCCCAAATGACAATGCTTGTTCTTTGGTTGCTGGAACTAATCCTGCGCCAACTTAGCGACTTGAGAATTAGAGGCCTACAGAATGAGGACCAATATATCCTTGTTCAAGCTGAATTGGATGAATTTATCACTGATAACCATATCATGGTAAGGTTAGATATTATAATACTCATATATATTCCTCATATGAACACTCACATATTAAATTATATATATATATATAGTAATATTCAATTTTTGTTAAAGTAAGTAGAAGGGAATTTAATAGTTTTTATTATTCTCAGATCTAAAATATATCTTTGAAGATGACAAGATTTAAATGAAAAGATTAAATATTAAATAGATATGAAAATTTTATTTTAAATTATATATAATATTATGGACTCTGAATCTCAGGGCAGGTTTTCCAGACAATCAGAACATAAAGACACTCTTAACTAAATCAATGGCTACTTTTACAAATACACTTAAATCCTAGGTAGAGTAAGCTAACCAATTATATATGGTTCTTTGATGAATGATGGTTCTCAATGTCTTAGTTCTAAAGATGCTATTCCTAGTTCTAAAGATGCTACCCCTGACAGTATCTAAAGCTTGGTCCTCTTCATAGCTTCCAGGATATGTCCTATCCACTGGTGATCCAAACAAAGAATGCCCTTTTCCTTTGTCTGTCTTCAATGTTCACTCATTGGTTAAAAAAAAAATCGATTGTAGCACAATTTCTCTAATTCACTTGCGATGATTCACGATGTAAATGCTTCATTAATAATTGTTATCGTTTTATCTTTCTTCTTGAATTAATTTGTACTATTGTGTTAGAGTTCAACAAAAGTTGAAAACATTTCAGTTTATGTACTCAACAAAGCAATAATACAAACAGACTTTGGAAGGAGGCGTGCCAACTTGAATAATTTGAATGATACATCTTTACACCATATTAGGCTGATCAAAATTGGTTAGCTTGCTTTTTGGTTTAATCCAACAAATATACAATACTGAAACGATACATAAAATAAAAGATATTAAAAATCATATA
>NW_027114174.1:557050-606592 GCF_000696795.3 Halyomorpha halys
ACAATATATATATAAATAGTCTTAAAAAGAAAGCCTTCGAAAATCCATGAAAGCATAAAAAAAAAAAATTTCAAAGCTGTAATAAAATTGAAAATGGGTATAAACTAACTGCTGGCAGAAAAAACACACAAAACAAAAAAAAAAAAAACGATATGGACGAAATGCTACAGGTTAAAATGTTTGAATGAAGTAGTTCATTTTTTTAATTCCAATGCAATTTATTAATTTTTTTAAAGTGATGGTTCACATGATCTTCGTATTAAGAAATATAATTTCTCTTTCTAATTACAGTCATAGTGAACTAACAACACTTTCATTGATGATGTTAAGAGAAGGAAGGAGAACGTTCTCTCCACTTTTCTTATAGGAATTTCATGTGAGGGTGTAGATGTGTGTAAGTATATGGGCTTTTATATCGCACTTATACCTACTCATATAGAGCCTTTCATGGTAAATAAAATTTCAATCTTAAGTTTCAATAAAATAAAATTTACATTATTGATTTTTTTTAGTATTTTCCCTGGTTTTTTTTAAGTTAAAATTAATAATAAAAAGCTAAAAAAAAAAAATCCTGTCCAGTTTTTTAGTTACAAATCTATTTCACACAGCGAATATGCACGTTTTAAGAAATACATGTTGCAAAAAAAAAAACAAACAGACTCAAAAGATCATATCATCATAATAGTAGTGCAAAACAGAATATTTGGTTGAAATATAACAAATTTTCAGGACCTCATCTAAAGGCCCAAATTAAGCTCTTAGAAGGATTTTGGTTCCAATGATATCAATCCGGAATGTTTCACTTATAAATAAACAGTTGATGAAATCACAATTTAAAACTAGATGAACATTTAGGTGTGGCTGACATCAAACAAATTATGGAAAATTTATTCGATACTATTGGACATAAATTAAATATTTAATGTACAGCCAAGAATGTCATGAACTTAATCATAAAACAAACTTCTACTGAAAATTGACGTTGACTCTTTTTTGTTTTATATTAACAAAAATATTAATATAAGTAGTTCAGATATCTTTTATGGTGTTAGTGGAACTGTTGTTGCTACTTGGAACTAAACCACTTTTAGTAAATAATTTGTTACATGAAATTTCTGGACTCATGAACTGCATTCTGTGATTATTATTTTAACCCATGTATGCACTAAGGAACCTATCAACATTTTCGTGATTTCTTTTTCTATAAGTAATTGTTGGATAGTTCCGTATTATACATGTAGGTTCATTTAATTATAGTTTAAGAAAGTTTTTTATTTTTAGAAATGTATTCGCAGCAATAAGAGAGTTGTTTATGATCTGATGGCTAGTCATGGTGATGAATCTAACATGGTTAAATTAGCTAAGTTAACAGAGGATTACAAGAAAGTAATTGAATATTTCATTCACAAAGGCGATTATTTACAAGGTACTTAAATATTCTAGTACTGATTTATAATGAAGATTTATGATTTAATTAATTACTTTAACCATTAATTAATTATATTACACACTCCGAACTAAAATAGATATACTACTGGAACAGTAATATTAAATTTATTTATTATCTTAAGCCTAGTAAATTTATTAATTTATTCAATCATTGTAACTCTGACAAAACTTGTTACTTTATTATTTCTCATTAACTAACTAAAATACTAAAGAATAAATCATTTCCTCTTCTTGATAGAGAGTCAAGCACTACTTTTGTAGAAATGGTCCAATTGGGAATAATGATATAATATTTCTGGAAATTTAAACTCAGAAAATGTCTCTAGAAATATTGCCAAAACTCATATATTACTGAATAGGGTACCAATTATTTCGTTCTCATTGTCATCTCCTTCATCATAGCCTTTTTCATAATCTCGCCTTTGTTCTTGGTCACCACCATCAAAAGATTTACTCTTTTCATCTTCTAAAATTGAGAAAATATAAGTTTCCGATTAACGGAAAGTTTCTGGAGAATAGTCTTTCTTTACTCCTATAGTCAGCGACATTTTCTCTCACATTCATGACAAACACTCTGTGTTGTCTTTTACTTGTAATTATTTTAAAATATAAAAATGGTTCTCATATTGAATTAATAAAGTTGGTAATAGACCCATTCTTTATGTTACTTCATCTATCATACTGCAGATTTAGCTTTTTATGTTTTATGAAGTAGTTTATTTTACCTTTTTTCACTTCAGTATATTGAGCTTCCAAATGAGTCTTTAATATGAGGATCCTTGAAGTTGTCCTGTATCATCTCAATTTTGGGAAATTTACTCTATTACGGCTGTTCCATCAATGACATAGGAGATCCCAATTACAAACCCTAAACCTTTTGTTTTTTTACTGACACTCATTGAGTTTTTTTCTGTGGAAATATAATAAGTAAATATAATTCATCTTCTTTGGTTTAACTACCCTTTAGTAAATCATGGTCTCCTGACCAGCCTTCTCCACTTGTCCAAAATATAGTGGACTAGCTGTTGTCATTAACAAAAAAATAATAATATTCATACTTAAGTAATGTCATAATTTATCCTATTCATTATTCTATCCTTTAAATTTGCTTCTATGTTTTACAGCTTTAGATACTTTAAAGGAACAATCAAATGCAGACCTTTGGTACATGTTTGCCCCTGAAATAATTGATGCTGAAACTAAAGCAATGCTATCAGCAATAAGGTGCTTAATAAGACCCTTAGACCCTTGTAAGCTTCTTCCTGCGTTAGTTTCTGCAGAAAATAGTCAGGTAAATATTGATGTTAAAAATAATAATAGTAATAATTGTTAAATTATGATAATTTGATAATAATTGGCAAATGAATTATTATTTTTTATTATTATGTTGAAAAATAATTTTGATTTAGAATTATTGTTAGCTATATACTGAATTATACAATTTAATATGAATAATAACTATACCTGGTGTTTAGATGTGTATTTTCAATTCATACATTGTAAAATAAAAATTTACTGTTTCCTTCTATGATTTTAGTCTAGAATATTAATACTCAAACCTATCATAGTTGCCAAACAATAACATTTTAAGTATGCAATGTGATTAACGGAAAAAGATTTTGGTTAAAAATTGAAATTTCAGCCTCAGTAACTTTTCACGCCTTTAATTGAAATACAAATCATTATAGATTGTGGTTAGTAGCCCATCTTGTAACTTTTAGATATCTTGTTCATACCGTTCCTAAATTTTGGAGGCAAAAAGTTCTTAAAAACCTTCTTTCTAATAAAGTGATTACATTTTAACTTTTCAATTGTTATATCAGTCCTTAAATAAATTAACTACCGATTAAATGAGTTTATATATCACCAGTTAATGAAGAAATACTTCAATCTATTACTAGTTAATGTTCAATGGTGATTAATTAACTGTTGAAACAGAACTTCTGTTTGGTTCACTATAGCTGTTCGTTGCTGACATTCTTTACTGGCTATTACCGGAGCTTATCTATATCAGAATCATAGCTTTATAACTATTAGAATCATAGATATATAACTATTAGAATCATATATATGATTGTTAATCTTTTTAAAGTTTTCCACTAATCTTTTTATTGTATTTATTACAATATTATTGTGAAAATCTTCCAAGTACACAGTTCAGTTTAATTTTGTAACTGTATCCTTTTAAAAATAATAAACCTAAATAAATAATTAATAAATTTTACGATTCACAATGTAATCAAATGAATATTTGCCAACCTAACTCATCCACTGCCTCCTTGAAGGTTGTTTAATAGTATTAATATTAATTGATATATGGACAAAAAATAATATTTAATTAAATAATGAGGCCCTCCCTTATGAAAATAATAATTTATGTTTTAGAAGTTTTCATATAAAAAAAAAAATAGGATTAACCAAATCTTAGAATGTATTGCAGTGCAAGGAAAATAAAAGTTATTAGAATTATAGGAGAACAACTCTGAATTTCATAAAAAAAAAGAGTTTATTATAAATAAAAGTTGAGTATTATGGGAAATAGGATTAGATCATTTAAAAGGAGCAAGATGAACACATACCGACAGATCTATCTTTTTGCACTCGTTTTGGCTTACCTATTGTAGGGGTTGTTTCTGGAGTTAAATCTGCTGTCATGACACTGGAAATGGCACATTCATTTTATTTTGATATGTAAAAACTTTTTTCAAATTTTTGCCACTTAGATCACTTGGTCCTGCAAAGTCAAATTTTAAATAAACAAAAATTTTCATCATATTTTTATCAAGTTGTATCATAACTTCTTTTCACACAACCCTCAGCACAAATCATTTTGCAGGATCACATTTGCCTTGAAAAAAGTTGCCAACTTTTATGAAAGATGATTTCATTCAAGTTTGCTGTAATTTTTGAATAATTAAAAAAAGGTTACATCTTTCCTTAATGTTCATTTAAGACAATCGTCTCAAGTATCGTCTAAAATATCAGTCTTTTCTGAGACACTGATAAATACTCGGAAATCAGTGTTCTGATCTGTCTGAAATCATTTTAGTTTGATACGAATCCCCCCACTTGACTAAAATTTCAATTAGTTTATTGTTTTAAATAATGAATCTTTTTAATTGAATTAGAAAAATAAATTTAATACCTCTAATTTTGAGGTTTTACATTATGTAGAATCTCAAAATCAATTTTAAAAAATCTGTCTGTCTACTCTCTGGAACTTTTCTCTGAAACTACTGAGGCAAATTTTTTGAGATTTGTTACCAAAATTAGAGGTCACCCGACAATGATTCTTGTGACTAGTCATTACAATCTGCCATTTTGTTCCGAAATGGCTGCTGTATAGGTGTTTCCTATGGCCATATCTCAGCCATTTATGAATAAAGAAGAAAAATACTCAGTGTTTAGGTGTTAATTTCTCAAAATATTACAAAAAAAAATAAAATTAAATTAAAAAAATATAAAGAGCAAAGATATAGTGTGTTGGACAGTTTTAGCTCATTTTGGATCATATTTTCAGTAATGAACTTTTGTTGTCGACCAAAACAAAATTTAACACCCCTTCAAATTTTGAGGTTTTATGTTTCAAAATATGTAGAATTCAAAAACTTGGATGTGATTGATCACACCAGATTTACTGATAAGAAAAAGAAAAAAATCAAATAATAAAATGTGTTATAATTTCCAGATTTTTTTTTTTGTGGTGATAAAATGAAAATTATCCATTCTGAATCAAATGTGAATATTTATTTTTAAAAATGAATTGTTTTGTTTTTAGCCTGAAGAGGTCATCAGATATTTAGAATATTGCACAAATGATCTTAACTGTCAAGAACAAGCTGTTCATAATCTATTTCTTACACTTCTTGCTCAGTACAAACCTGATAAATTAATGATTTATTTATCAATACAAGGTAGATGATGATTACTTAGATAAATTTAGTGTTGAAATTTTTTTGTATTTACTAAGTTTCAATTTAGGTGAAGAAAAGAGTATGGTGAACTATGATATCCGATATGCATTCAGAGTATGCAAGCAGTATGACAGGCGAGAAGCATGTGTAAAATTGTCATCAATGCTAGGATTATGGGAATCGGCCGTTGAGTTAGCATTATCTGTAAGTGTACAATTGGCTGTACAAACTGTTTGTCAGTTGCAGTCATCCAGGAAACTGTGGCTTAAAATAGGTTTGTGATATTTATTCTTATGTTTAATAATATTATATTTCACATTTAAATTTTTATTTTGTAGACTAATATGCCAAAAAAATTGGTAGAAATTTTTGAGAATACCAAAAAAAACTGTTATAGTTAAAATTTATTATTATTAAACAAATACGAGTACATTTCTCAGACAAGTTCAAATAATATTACAAAAAATTACCATTTCTCAGTACCACTATGAAAAAATTCGATTTTCTTCAAGTATATAAGTTTAGATTCTTGTTATAAAATGATTTTTTTTTTTTAAATGAGACATGGGATGTAATTGAAGCCTCTCTATGTTATGATAATTGATAGTGGGTCTTTAGACAAGAAGAAGTGGATTGGAAAATCAAGAGAAAGGTACTTGTTTACACAATTTTGTAAACAAGATAATATGGAAGAAGTTTATGCCCCTGAGTCGAAAATTACCCTGATGAGGACTATTATGTTCTGGAAAAAATGTATATATTAGTCAGATGGAAATTAAGATTGTATTCCCAAAAGTTGAATTGAATAATCTTATTATAGGGAAATAACAAAGGGAGTATAATTCAACTAATCATGTTCTTCTGTAGAAGCTTAACTAGACCTTATATGGTTTATATGAGTCATCTGAAAAAGGGTTCATCTAATTTTATTATTATTTGCTGAATTTGGGTTTTATTATGTCAAAATTCTATTGTTGTTGATATTTTGTTTATAAAATTATTTTAATCTTGTATGTTGATAGTAATTTTTTTGTCTTTCTCGAAAGGCCATGATTTTATTAATAAATTTTGTATCTGGCTTATGTTAAATGTGTCACATTTTCAAGTTGTAATTTTTTTAGTATATTGAAATTGAAGAGGGTATGAAAGGTATGTAGTAATTATTGGGTACAAGACAACTTAGCATTGAGAATGGATTGATGTTACAATTCTTGGAATATAAATACCTATGAACTTGGATTGTGTGTTCATCTGTGGCTTTTTTTTTTTTTTTCTTCGTCCTAATCCCATAATTTTCTCATCTGTTAATGAAGAAGATTTTGATTATACCTAAAACTTCATACAATTGTTTCATTTATATTTATTGTAAGCTTTAGAGACAGCTGTTGCGAATGATTGTGACAAACTATAAGTTATCTAGATTTTGTTAATTATACTGTCAATTAATTTTTTTTTTTTTTTGAAATTATGATTTTAATAAAAATAATTCTGAATTACCAATATTGGAAAAAAAAACAATAAAAAAAACGTTTTTAAACATTTTATAGATAGATAAGTATACTGAATCCTTGAGAAAACCAAATAAAATGTTCATTCTTTTTTTCTACAATATGTGAAGTTTTATTCTGACTTTCTGTTATAATCTTTCAGCACAACATGTGGTGAAGGAAAAAAATAATATATCCCAGGCTATGCAGTTTTTTAGCCAATCAGATCTGAAGATAGAGGATATACTTCCATTCTTTCCAGACTTTGTTACGATAGATCATTTTAAAGATGCCATATGTTCTTCACTTCAGGTAAAACAAAAATAATTTTTTTCTGTTAATTTGTTTATATATCTCTTATTAATACAGTAAATTTTTTGTAGATTTGTCTGTTTCATCTCAATCTCAAATCTTAAGGGACAATTTAATTTTTTTAATTTATAACCATTGGAGTTTGTCATGAATTAAACCATGTAATTGGCTTTCTGAGTTGATTTTATCATGATAAGCACTATGATTCTATTTAATAATATTACAGTTACAGTAAAATTCATAAGAAAAATTTCAGGAATACAATCAACATATTCAAGATCTAAAAGAAGAAATGGAAGATGCCACCAAATCTGCAGAAGTTATCCGCAATGAAATCCAAACCTTCAGAAGCAAGTGAGTGACATAATACCTTTTTAATGAGGTGTAGATAGTTGACCGTAGATTAATGCTTCGAGAAGTATGTCGGGGGGTGCGGTCAGCAAAGAACAACATAAATAAACAAAACCATATTTATTTATTTTATGCCGACGTTTCGACCTGAGTTTCAGGTCTTCATCAGGGGTTGTGGCGTAGAAGGCAGGATTGTAACTGAATCAGTTACAATCCTGCCTTCTACGCCACAACCCCTGATGAAGACCGACCTGAAACTCAGGTCGAAACGTCGGCATAAAATAAATAAATATGGTTTTGTTTATTTATGTTGTTCTTTGCTGACCGCACCCCCCGACAAACTTCTCGAAGTAATACCTTTTTAATTATTTTGTTTAACAAAATTTCTGTTTTTCCAAAGTATTAATTTGGGTGCATAATTTATTTATAGTTATTGAAGATGGACAGTATAAATCATAATTTATTTGGGGTTTATCTAATATAGAAATAAATTAATTCTACAAAGATTTGTAAAACACTATATATTAATAAAGTACTTTTTCCTTGCTATTAAATACCAGGAGAGTATTTAATTAATTCATATTTATATGTAATATAATAATAATAATAAATAAAATATTTAAATTAGTAAAAACTATTTTAAATCTGTTGTAATATTTCAACATTTGTACTAGGTATTCTGTTATCATGTCCACGGACCTTTGCTGTATTTGTGATATCCAGTTGCTCTTGAGGCCTTTTTATTCATTTCCCTGTGGTCACCGATTTCATAGTGACTGCCTCATGACTGAGATTATGCAATTACTGCCAGAAAAAAAGAAAAATGTCTTGGGTTTTTTAAAGGTAATTGTTTTTTCTTTTGCATTTTGTTGTGAAATGGTTGGCTAAATTTTTTATAGGAACTATTTTAAAAGATTAACTTTTCCTCTTTCTGTTATTTTAGTTTTATATTTATATTTCTTCAATTTTTAAAAAACACTTGATGATATTTAAGTATATACCTTTGGGTTGTCTCTTATACTGAAGTATGTATTACTATTATCATAATGATTGTACAACAATGAACACACAGACAATAAACAATTGCTTGTACATGATTAAATTTATTTCTTACCTTTTGGATGATGTATGGACTAAGTCAATGGCTGCTTTTTTTTTTTAGGGTCGTCTTTAACAATTTCAGGAAATTGATATTGATCCTTTTGAATGTATCAATATATTATTACCTAAGCTCTAATACTGTGTAACTCTGTAAAAAACTTTTTAAAAAATGAGTACTTCGAAGTCAGAAAAAATTATAAATGATTGTTGAGAAGATATGTTTCTAGAATGATGCTTTGATTTTTTTTGTTCTGCAGTGGCTGATGAACAAATAGTTTTTATTAATGTCTGGACTAATCATTCTCTGTGGAGAATCAGGGACCTCTTTCAGTGTTTTTCCCCAAAGTTCTTCATGAACTGTTAAACAATTGCATAGAGAAACTAAGCTTCTACAGCTGATGTAGTGTAGACATCCTGCAGTTTTGAGCAGAACATAATTTAATACGATATTGCTTCAATATAATTTTTCTTTCAAACCATTAATTTTTTATATTTTGGATCTTATAACTATTTTATTATTATAATATCGTAATTTAAGTCCACTTTTACTCATGTAATTGAATATTTATTTAAATATTTGTGTAATTAATTATTGTCCAACTCAGCCATCCTGTAATGAGACACAGTAGTTTAATGTTTGACTCTATGAATTGCACTTAAAAAAGAATCTTTTGAATGAGATCAATTTTTCTGTTTCAAACTGACTTATATAATTTATGTAACAGGAAATAAAATTTCCCAAAAATAGGCGATATATAAAACTAGCCAAAAATATTTAGATTTACTGTTATAATGTGATATTTGATACCAATGGTTAATCATTCTTCTGAATTAAAATATTTTTTTCCTTTTTTTTGTTAGTCATTTTTATGATTAAAATTTGTTTTGTTTTTTTAACAATATATATATTCTTCTATTTTTGTTCAATCTATTAATTTTTTTATTTGATTTTTAACCTTATTACAAACCTTGTAGTTGTAAATCACGTACATCATTGTTTTTAGAAACATCTGGAATCAAATCTAACTGAGAATGAAAAAGAGAAAACCAGACTGGAAATAGATTCTATTCTAGCCCACCAGTGCCTCTTCTGTGGAGATCTAATGATTGAGTAAGTTTTACTGAATAAACATTAAAAATTTAATAATTGTGCTGACTTAATTTTTATTAGTACCAAATTTAGATTATAATTTGAAACTAAATCTCTACTTGCTTGATTATTTAAGAAGATATTTAGATAGCCTCATGATACTGAGTTAATTCTTATGCAGGCAGACATTGCCACTTCATATATTGAGGTAGGAGTATAATGGAGGAGGTAACCTGACAGAATATGTAAAGCCACAAAGGCAAGTCTTGTGATGGACCCAGAGGCGTGGCAGGGAAGAGTATGAGCCAGTCACTGGCTGAGTTCTGTTTCAGTTTAGATTACAATGGTGGATATTCCTACTAACCTCCACATAAACCTAATCTCCAAGGATGTGACTTTTTTGGCCTCACTTTTGCTTCGAAGGAGATTAGGGTTATGTCATCCCCTGCCTGCTTATAAATTTCAATACCACTCCAAGCATTGTATTTGCTGTCTGTTGTCTCCTGATATTCACGATTGCATAATCAAATGTCTGCTTGAAATAAACTATACAGTTACAGAAAAACTGACCACTGTATCATAAAGATGATCTAAAAGCATTTTTAATTAAACCTTGTTTTATCGTTGATTGATTTTAAGATCTTTAGTTATATTCCAAATTTTAATTTGGAATATAACTAAAAAATAAGTTTAAAAATAAATTTGTCATTATTTTAAATCTTTTTGGTTATAATTTTCTGCTAATGTAATTTTATGTTTCAGATTAATTGACAAACCTTTTATTTCGGAAGAGGATTATGAAAGGATTAAAAAAGAATGGGAATAATAGGTCTTTTAAAGAATTTAAGTATTCATATTTTTTGTAATCCAAAGAAATGTAAGAGTTTATAAAATAATGTCATTTTTCTATGTGTATAAATTAAAAAAAATATTTAAAATAACTTCAAGAAAGTTTTATAGTTTATGGAGATGTCAAATAAAATTGTATTTTAAAGTGATAAATAAATTATGCTGATTTAAATAATTAATAGAATGAAGGTTATTATGAATTATAGCTTCATTAAATTTGTTTGTTTATTGGTGAAATCCATTGTATCTATTAAAATTTTGTTCTCTAGTCAATATTATAATGCCATGTGGCTCTGTCACTTATTTAACCTGACCACAGCCCATTTCAGGTAAAGAAGAGGATGTACTGTATGGACTGTGCAGTTTCTAATTGGGTAGGCCTTACTTCTTCAATATGTTCACATATTTTGTTTTTCTAAGTAGTTTAATACCCTAAAGAGTTTTTTTTAAATTTGAATTTGTTGTTAATGGTTTAATTAATGCTTCGAATGTTGAAATATTACTTGATACTTGTTTAAGGATCACATCATCAACTGTAATTCAAAACAACATGTAACTGCCTCTCTAATATATATATATATATACAAATTATTTAGTTATAAAGTTAGGTTCAACCAGAGTCAAGGATGAAAGAAGAGAGGAAGTATTGCTGACATGAAAATTATTGAAGAAAGAAAAAAAAATAGTATCAATATTAATTGATCAATCAAAATCTTTTATTACGATAAAAACTTCAAAACTAAAAATGAAAGCAGAATAAAAGAGAAAACTTTGGCCAAGTTTAATTCCTTTTTTGTATTTAGTTTATTTTTTGATTTTCTGTATTTAATTAAAAAATGTAATGTAAAGTTAATTCTGCACCTTTATCCATACATTCCACTACTCAATTATTTAAATTCCATTGCAGTCCACTTATTTTCATTCATAACCAGTCCTAAATTATATTTTTCTTGAAAATGGGTAATTTTTAGTTAAACCTAAATTACCCTGATAAATAATCGTATTATTTTCAGTTGATGTATTGAAGTCAATTTCTTTTTACCGATTTGAAATATTTTGTATTTTTATATATTATTACTATCATATCTTTGTGGATAAATGTTGACCAAATGATTTAATTTTTGAAAATTACTGATTTCTTTTTATTTTAATAAGTATTTAGGTATATAATTTAGGGCATCGTTGTCGAAAATTCATAAATTGCAAAATACTTTTATAAAATTTTCAACTGTTTATGATCATCATAAAATATTAGTTTTTTCTATCTAGGCCTTATTTAATTAAAAAACATTATGTTGAATTCTTGTTAAATAAATTTAATGCCTTTTATTAAATATTTTTTGATGAAATAAACCTAATTGAATCTTTAATCCCCAAAACATTATTACCACTATTTGGGCTTAGATGTTTTTGCTTAATGTTTACATGTTATTACTTATATTTCCACTATGAAAAGAAGGGAAGCTTTGTATTTGTATAGGAATTGAAAAAAATGTTTATTTGATTTATAAAATGTTATTTGGAAAATGCTTTGCTGGGTTCGTTTAAGACTCATTTAAAGAAAAATGTTCCTGTTAATTTTTCAATTTTGTTAATGAATATGTTCTTATGCTGAAAAAACAAAACAAAAAACTTCGAACCTGACCCAGCATGGATTCAGATATTTAATATTACTGTAACATAATATTGCCTTGTTAAAAATATATGGTGATTCTGCAACCGTACCTCTTGGAGTTGGAATATCTTAAATAGCTGGTTTGTACTGGTCAGTAACATTGACGATTACTTTGATCAAGAAATTTTTAATTATGACTACACTGTTTTTTTATTGTCAAAATATGCATGGTATAATGTTTATAAATAGACATGATGTTTTAACATTGCTTGTTTAAAATTTAAAAAAAAAATGTTATAAAAACCCCTGGACATACATAAACTATGGCCAAAGTTAGAGCCTGTCTCTCAATAGTTAAAAGCATGGGTGAAGAAGTAATTTAAACCTAGTAAGGCTTAATAATCCCAAAGTCTGTCAAGCACATAGCCTTGACATAGGTCTGCAAAGTACTCTTGGGCCCATTATATGCATGCTGAGTCAATTGTTTTTTCTCCTGAAGTTGGCAACAATGTGGGGTAGAGGTGGTGGTCTCTTGAACCCCAGGAACACTGGAAACACCCCTAAACTTTTCTCATATTGTCTGTCCTTTTTTATAAAATATGTCAATAAAAAAAAAAAAAAAAACAGCCAACAGCGAGGTGCACGCATGACAGCTTACCTATGATGAAATTTCCAAGGATTTTCCTGATAGGTACCATATCGATTTTTATCAGTTTCTGTTCATTACTTCCGCTTAGGTATTACCTTGGCACAACTATATTTGAAAAACGGCTCGTCCTAGCTTCCCTAAATTTAGATGCCAGTTGGGAACTAGCGTTAACACAATTAAGTATTTATTTTAGAAAATTCAGTCCACTATTTTCATTTACGCTTGCCCAACAAAACGCATTACCTTGATACTATAGTGCGACAACTCGTCCGATTTGACCCAAATTTGGAGATTAATCTGCACGTAATATAGTATCAGTTTTATCAGATACACAACCACTTTGGCTTAAGCATGTGGAAATCTATTTTTCTTGGTACATCTCTATCTCAAAAACGTCCCGTTTGATAAGGTCTAAAGTTATGTTCAATACTCCTAGAATATAATTGTGGTGATGTGTAAATCCGCTTTCTCATACGAATGATTGCTTTTATGGATACACTTATGTTTCAACAACGGTAGTCCCATAGATTTTATTCTCAAACGAAAAACCATTAAATTTGAAATTAAGGTAATTATGTGCCCTATATACAAAAAAAAAAAAAAAGATAATTTACAGAAAAATCAATTTTCAGAGAAGAAAATAAAAAAGTAGTGTGAAAACTGTATTAACCTATATTTTTGGCACAAGTACAAAATTATAATTATATAATGGCATTATCGAAGTACAATTACAGACATGATCATGTGTTTTCCTTATCGGATTGATAATTTATAAAGTGTTTGTTTATATATTTGTTAATTTAAATATTTAAAAATAATTTAACTGGACAAGCTAATTTATATCTAAACCTAAGGTATGTTGTATGTTTAAATTTATAACATTAGTATTCTTAAAATAATCAGTGAGCTCATTTGGTTGTAAGAATTCTGTTGGTAAACAATGGAATGAAATTTCGATTACCTTGCAAAATGGTCATCTAAAAGAGTGAAACTTGAAATGATTGTAACGATAATGATGTGTTAATGATTGATGCCTGTTAATTGTGGTAAAATTTAATGCATTACTGTCGGTAATATTGATCGTGTACGGTCACGACCAATATTACCGACAGTATTATTGAAATGACAAATATACTAAAAGTATTACTTAGCATGTAAGGTAGATGTTGATGGTGTGAAGTTGATACTTAGAGTGATTACCTTTTCTTCAGTAAATTCTAACCGTATTGGAGCTGCATTAGGTTTATCAATACTAAACCAACTTTTTATTCCATAAACTATTGCACATAGTATGGGAACTTTAAAATGACTGAAAATTTGAATCAACCAAAACATCAGGATGTACACCTACAATGAGTGAATTTTTCTGTTGGTTTATATAGGGAGATGGTCAGGGTTGCGGTCAAAGGAGAAATAAAAATAGTTTACAACTATTTATTTTCCAACGTTTCGCCCCACTTTGCAGGGCTTCATCAGGGCTAAAAAGATACAAAATGAAACTATGTTAAGATAAAATGATAGAAATAAAAATACAAAGATACAATGAAAAGAATAAAAAAAAAAAAAAATAAAATAAAAAAAAAAAAATAAAAAGTAACAAAGGCAAGAGCAAGCCAGTCGATTTTTATATGCGTTTTCATAATTTTATTATTTAAAAAAGAAATAAAGTTTTCTTTCTGGCCTGAAAGTAAAATATAAACTCAGCAAGGTTGACATAAGTAACAATATTACAACTAAATTAGAATATTTAGTTAGTTCTATCTTTAGTTTCAATAGGAAAAACTAAAAAATAATATTATAAAAAAAAAATCCAAGCACAGGCTTCATTTTAAATTTTCTCATTTCTGAGATTTGGCTATGTTTATGTTTTCTCACGTCAATCGATTAATTTCAGAGGTGCTGAAAAGATCACAAAAACGATTCAACGTTCATTTTTAGCACCTCTGAAGACATATATAGGAACCCCAGTATGTTTTAGAAATACCAAAAGTTAAAATAAATAGATTCTCAGTCGCGCGATCATAAAATCGAATTTATTTTCATTTTCAGAACCTCCGAAAACAACTTAGACATTACATAAACATGTTGGTTGCTAGTTGAAATGGACAACTAACAACCAATTTAGTTGTAAGATTTAGTGCTAGCTAACAGCCAATAACTAAATTAGTTCCAATTTTTTAGGGGAACCAATTCTTAGAAATATTTATGTATCTATATGTTTGTCCTTAGTTAACGAAATATTAGCTAGCTAATGCCCATTTCTGATTACAATCACAATAAAATAAATTTCATTATTTTGTTGGAAATAATTGCAAAAGCGATTGACAGAGGGGTGAAGAGTTAGCGGAAAGTTCTGTATCCAGAAAGTGTTCCTAAACTCGGAGATTTTTCTCTGTATTCTTGAATATATTTGTGTGAACAGTCTACCACCAACATGAGCAAGATTAAAAATAAAAATCGTTTTTGGGTAACGGATTCTCACTTGAAGAGTTAATTGATCATATCTTCAATCTTAATGCAAACCGGACAGTGATTCAGCTCATTCTTAAATTGGATTGAAACGCTATTAATGATATTCATGAAGAAGATGGATTTGGAAGTGATCTCATTTAAAAATTCACGAACCCTCATAATATTTTTTATTCGGCTGATTTTGTTACCTTGATCTAGCGTTGATTGGAGAATTAACGGGTTACATATATCTAGAAAAAATTAAAATCCCTCATCTGTCTTTATTCTACATCGACCAGAGAAACCCTCCGTGGTAGCCTTATTATGGTGTTCTTACTATAATTTTTTTTTATTTTTACGGATCTTTTACTTAAGTTATCTCTATCTCTTTCGATTTAAAACACTTTTTTTCAGTTCATGTCTGCGTAAAAAATAAAAAACAGAAATTTAGAATGAACTTTAAAACTTGTTGGTAATTAATTCTTATCTTAGTTAGATTATAGCCATTACTTTTTAGAAAATTTAATATGGTTTTTCTTACTTTCGAAAAAGTTTACATGAATACTGTTTTGAATTTTAGAAGAATTTGGGTTCATTTTAATTTTGTTTTGAATTTGGATTCATGTAAAACATATTTAATTTAGCTTTCTTGCTTGTTTCATATCATTTATTACAATTTAAAATTTCAGATGGAGAGAGGATATGAGAAAGTTGGTCTGGAAGTAGAACCGAAAGTCATTGAATTTACTGATTTTTTGATCGGAGAAGAAATTAGCTATCAGAAAATAACCTTTTACAACCGAGGAAACAAAACCATAAAATTGAAAATATTGAAACCTTATTCTTGGGTTAACTTCAACACTATATTTACACATATATTTTATTTTGTGTAATAAACACTAATTATGTACTAATTTACCACACAGGTATTCCAAGTGGAAGATGATGGTACGCAGATATTTCTCTCTCCTGGCTTGTCTACCACAAGGAAAGTAACCTACACATACGCTCATGACTTTTCCCATGAATCTAACTTACCTTTTGTCATAGACAATAAATATTATTTCGATATACCGATCAAAGTGTAGGTATATATAAATCAATATTATTAACTATCAATCGATTTTTTCCTCAAATATATTTCTAATGCTTGCAGGAAGGTAAGACAGTCACTCCTAAGTGTGTCACCATTACGCCTCAATTTTGGAATTATCGACCTCGGTTGTCGGTTTGTTGCTCAGTACCTGGTTCTCACTAACAGCGGTAGTTGTGCTGGCAAATTCTCAATAGATTTCGGAACCAATAAATTAGACTTGCTAGCAACACCCAAACAAGGCCAGGTTCCACCATATGGTATGCAAACAGTAAAAATAGAAATGGCAGGATTCATAGCTGGTGAGCTCCTGGATGAATTTTGGTACGTACCTTACTAATACTGTTACGAGCTCCTAACTTCTAACTTGGCATAAATTAAAACTTTTAAGCTGTATGACAGGGATCTCCAAATATTTTGCCTGCGGGCCAAATTGACACTTCCACCAAGAGATCTATGAGTAGTAATGACTACTAAAAAATAGATGTGTCGATGTTTTAAAACATAGAAAGTAAAACATCAATGTAACCATACCTCCTAATTTTATTTTTAAAACTTCTCATTATTATTTTTGGTACATCTAACATCTATTTTTTCCCTAGTTTCCTAACATGTTGACTCAAAAATTCCTTAACAAAACCCAGCAAATATTGGAGAGAAAGTTTTTCCAATAAGTCAATCTGAATTTTTTCTTATTTAATTTATGTTTTTATATGATTCGAGATACAGGTTATGAAAAATTGTTGATATTTTTACGAGATGCATGAGCGCCCCTTGATAATAAGTATACAAGATTGCGAGCCATGGAGGGGAACTGGCAGTCTGGAAAAATATACGAGTTCTACGCGGACATTAGGAAAGCAAGGGTTGGGTATAAAGCAATAAACACTACAAGCTGACGACATAACAAGATGAGATACTAAGGATTTTGAAGGAATATTTCTAGGAGCATCTTAATCGAGATAAACCCAGAAAGGAAGAAGGCATGGACCATATTGGGCAGCTCATCTAGAAGAGATTCAAAAATGGAATATTTTGGATGTGTCTAACATCGTTCCAGGACCCCAGCAGGGGGTTGGGGTTATAACTCTATTCAACAAAAAAAAAAAAAAAAAACACGCCATAAAATATGTTGGATCTCACTTCCCAACGTTTCCCAGACTGAAGACATTACCATCCGAATCTTCCTGAGTGCCTGGGTAACAAAATTCAACCATTGCGAACGGTCACACATTCCAGTCAAGTCCTAATCACGATCGACCTTGTATACTTTATAATTATCTATTACAAGCGCGCTCGTGTGTCCCTTTCTTCTTTTATATGTGTATAACTTAAGTATCGGTGAAAGCAAAATGTTAAAAAAACGAGAAGAAGGAATAAGATCTGACACGCTTGAACTGCTGTAAAATACTGGCTTTATTGTGTTCGGTACATCTCTTATATACATTCGATCAGCTGATTTCCTCGGTGTGGGGCTCAGATACTTCTCGTCTACGGTATTCTCGTTCAGCTTCCAGTAATCTATTACCACCCTGTACTTTAAGGTGGTTTAACATGGCGTGCTCTTCTTTTTCACTGCCCACAACTGACAAGTTCTGTCAATAAATATTCCCTGTCGTTTTAAACTTTCAAGCTCTTCCCGAATGTGGAGACGTAAAGCCTGCGGGTATCTCCTCTCATTTACGTATATCACTCTGTCTTGTTTCAGTAAGATCTCATGGACCTCCCGGTCTTCCCAAGCATGTCTCCTTATTTAAAGAAATATCTTCATATCCCCTCCTAAAGCTTCGTCTGCAGTCCTCTGCCTGATTGATTGCCCCAACCCGAGCGGTCGCGTTCTTCCACTAAAATTACATTTGTAGATATTACCTCTCAACGTAATTCTCCATTCCCCCTGCTATTCCGAACTCAGTCTTCCACCTTCCCTAGCAAGTCACACCCCACAATTACTTTGTATTCCCTATGCATACTTCCTATGATATGTACCGGCAAGTTTTCAACACTATCTCCACCTACCCCTCTGGCCACCCAGGGTGATTAATTTACACTGACATTCCTGAATCTAGTGTGTCCTCTCTCCACTGCACAGCTTTATTCGGGCTTCTCGGCACATGATGGTGTTGGAACTGCCGGTGTCCACTAAGCACCTCACTCCTATCTCTATTATAGGCAGACCACTTATAATAGAATATTTTTCCTCATGTTATAATTCAGCAGGATGAGGTCGCCCCTTTTCAAAAAAAAAAAAAGCGGTCACCCCTCTGTCAACATCCCCTTCAGATGCCTCGCGTCTTCTTGTCTCTAGTTCCTCTCATCTGCTTGAGGATGCTCCTCTTTACCCTGCAGACGACCTCTACTTTTAATGCCTGCGCTTCTCCGCTATCAAGTAGATGTTCGATAGACTTTGCTTCGATACGGCTAATTAGTCGGCCACCCCCTTTTAAAGAGTGATTTAATTCTCCGGTTCCGACACCGTCTGTCTCAGGTCCTGAACGGTTGCCATACGGACTTCTAGCGTCGTGGCATGAGCTAGTGCTAAAGAGACTTCCAGTAGTAGTTGAATTTCTTCCGAAGATGGTTTCCCTGAAGATAAAGGTTGCTTGACTTCAGCTTGAGGTTGGTTATTTTGGTACCCTCCAGGTTCAGAACTGCTGCTCTCATGATTCCGTTACCGGCCATATTTTTATAAAAGGAAAGGAGACGAAAAAATGGAAAAAAAAAAAAAATCTTCTCGTAAACAAAAATTACTCTGGTATCTAAAGCTCCCGTGTTTCGGCACCACTTAAGTATCGGTGAAAGCAAAATGTTAAAAAAAAGAGAGAAGAAGGAATAAGATCTGATACGCTTGAACTGCTCTAAAATACTCGCTTTAGTGTGTTCTTTCATCTCTTATATACATTCGATTAGCTGATCTCCTCAGTCAGCTGACATCGAAGTCAGACCGTAACTCATATTTGATAGATTTAATTTAATTTTTGATAAAACGTTTGTTTTTGAGATACAAGTGAAAACCTGAAAAAACGGGACTTTTCTCCCTCATACCCCAATGTGGATAGGTGTGAGAACTTTTTGTGTTTATTTCCTATGGAAGCGTGATAAATTACAGAAAGCAAAGGCTCGTGTGTCAGTACAGTTATCACTGGACTGATTCTTATTGATGCAGTGAATACGACGGAGATGGCCAGAATGCTGGCAACTACGTGTGCGTAACTGTTAAATTATTGAAACAATATTTCGATACTGCAGTATCGGAATATTGTTGCTAATATTTGATATAAATAATTATAAAATGTGATATATCGAAATGAATATGAAATTATCAATATTAAATATTGCAACAATATTCCGATATTATTTTCTCGGAATATCGAAATTTTGTTTAATAAGAATAGAAAATTTAATAGATAATTAAAAACTGAAATATCGATATTTTAATTTGATAATCTCATTGTTTTAATATCGAAATCGATTATTAGCAACAACATTCCGATATTATTTTATCGAAATATCGATATTTTGTTTAAAAATACTAGAAAATTGTATGCAAAACTTAAAATGATATATCGTTATATTTTTTATATAAATAGAAAACTTTAAAATGAAATATTGATTTTTTTGAAAAATACATTTTTATTTCGATATTTTACATTTTTGTATGTCGATATCGAATATTAGTAACAATATTCCAATGTTATTTTAACGAAATATTGATATTTTTTTATAAATAATAGAGAAGTTTATAGAAAATTTAAAATTAAAATTTCAATATTTTATTATGATAATTACATATTCATTTTGATATTTAACATTGTTATAATATCGATATCGAATATCAGCAATCATATTACGATATTATTTTTATCGAAATATCGATATTTTATTTAAACAGACTAGATTGTATAGATAATTTGAAATGAAATATCGGTATTTGGTTTAAAAAAAAATAGACAAGTTTACGAAAATATTAATAATAGAATTTCGATGTTTTATTTTGATAATTACATATTTATTTCATTTTTTTACATTGTTGTAATATCGAAAAACTACTTCTATGGTTTTTATCAAATTTTCTTAACCTTTTTAAACCTAATATTGATATTTCCATGAAACAATATCGGAATATTGTTGCTAATCATCGATATCGATATTATCAAAAATGTTAAATATCGAAATAAATAAGAAATTATCAAAATAAAATATCGAAAAACCATTTTTTAGTTTTTCATAAAATGTTTTAGTTTTCTTTCATAAAATATTGATATTTCTATTAAAAAAATATCGAAATATTGTTGTTTATCGTCGTTATCGATGTTATCAACAATGTTAAATATCGAAATGAATATGAAATTATCAAAATAAACATTATATAAGATCCAATGGATGTTAAATTATTGAAACAATATATCGATATTTCTTATTTCGATAATATAGTATCGGAGTATTGTTGCTAATCTTTGGTATCAATAATTATAAAAATGTGATATATCAAAATGAATATGAAGTTATCAATATTAAATATCGAAATACTATTTTTAAGCTTGAATATTTTCTTTAATAAAATATCTATATAATAAATATTACTACTAATATTTCCTGAATATTGATGATATACTTTATCATCAAATATTTTATCAATATTGATGATTATAGTTATATTACATAGGAATGCATATTATCCATATTTCATTTATTTTTTCAGATGCGACTTTTTTTTTTTTTTTTTCGGATATCGGAGAAAAAATATTGATATCGATATCCTATCTCTACCTTACTGTTGCGGCCATCATATGGTCCACTAATTGATTATATGAACATATGATTTTAATTACGTTAAAAAACAAAAGAACTACTCTCGGTTGTTGTTATTTACACGACTACTTAGCGTCTCATAGTGTACAAACACATCGTCTACAGTCTCTCCTTGCTACGAAGAAATAATATCGGAGAAAATAATATTGGAATATTATTGCTAATGTTGGATTACATATTACAACAATGTAAAATATTGAAATGAATATGTAATTATCAAAATAAAATATCGAAATACTATTATTAATCTTTCCGTAAACTTGTCTATTTTTTGTAAAAAAAATATCAGTATTTCGATATAACAACATCAGAATATTGTTGCTAATATTCGATATCGATATTACAACAAAGCAAAATATCGAAATAAATTTGTAATTATCCAAACAAAATTACGAAATTTCATTTTTATGCTTTGTATAAAATTTTCTTGTTTTTTTAATCAAAATATTTACATTGCGATAAATAATATCGGAATATTGTTGCTAAACTTTGATACCAATGTTAATAATAATGATATTAAAATATTAATATTTTGTTCGATTATTGCTGCTATAGTTTGGTGTCTATAAGAAACAAAATTATTGGAATGTTTTCATGTTGAGGATGTGGATATTATTCGATAATATTCTTAATTTAAATTGAATATTAGAAAATAAAAATATTAGAATATTTTTGTTTTTCATTTTTTTTATGAAAACAATTTAAACAATTATATTTTAGTTTATATTTATTATGTTTACGATATGGTTGTCATTCTATTCTTTGCTTCTTCCCATTTATTAAGAATTTCTTACGTTTTGATTAGGTATGACATAAAATATGTCTTCCTATGTCATGCTATGTCACCATTTTATAATTATTATTACTTTAATTCATTAAATTTTCGATATCGATATTTTAGTTCCGATATAATATCGATATCGCTAACCTATATTGATATCAATATTTTGCTTACGATATCCCATCCCTACAGTAAGGTTCATCGGCAAGAGGATGTAATAAACATTGGAGGTTGAGATACAAGATAGGATTTTGGTAATGTTGAGCTTTTCTCAAACCATAAATTTAAGGTTTATTGTTTAATTAAAATCAAATGTATCTAAATTAAAGTTTCAAAACATTCTTTATTAATTAATTCGGCCATCCTCAAGGACAATCTTACATATCAATCATAACAAATATTGTTGTGATAGCTCTTAGTTGTAATTATGTTAAATTGATCATAATTAAAGTTGTAATATTGATGAAAGATTGACAAAATAGAGTAATTTTGACTGAAACTGGTGACCAAGGCTGTTGATAGCCTGCAAAAGTTTTTTTAAATATTTTATGTTAGTGTAAATTGGTATTTAAGATGACAGAATTGGCCTTGAAGATGGCCGAATTGGCCGAAACGTTAGACTTTTAAGGAAATAAAGAATGTTTTGTGACTTTAATTTGAATACATTTGATTTTATATCTAATATTTAATTTTATTAAGGATAGACTTAACTCTATTTAATATAACTTCTTCATTAATAAAACCTACTGATTGTTATCATTTTTAGGGTAAAGGGTGAGCCCCCAACTAGAATAGAAGTTGAGGTCCACGTTTTGTTTCCCTATTTCCAGGCGATGCATCCAAATACAACTGGTGACTTCACTCTGATAAATTTCAAACCGACATTCTTTGGAACAGAGAGATATGAGACCTTCATCGTGCAAAATGTATCGTCTTTTCCTTCATGTTTTGTCGTTTTGGCAGAGATGAACAATCAATTATTTGTAAGTATTAATAATTTATTTAAGGAGGGCAACGAACCAAAACATGAGTACAAAGTACACGTACATAGTAACTTCGTAAATTTTCCATATTTTTGTTCTCTTTTACATGGTAATCCTTTAAGACGGTCATTATATGTTTTACAATAAAATGTGTAGTTCTTGAGTTATGTGTTAATACAGCATAAGTTTCTGCATCCATCTTCCCCCAGAGACAAGAGATACATTCTATTTATTCTTTAGTACCGTCCTTATACATTTACACTCTAGGCAATTACTTGACGAGCGTCTCCCCCCATTACATTATTACGCTCTTATTACATTCTATTTCAATCAGTTAGCTTGTAATTTAGTTGTTTTATTAATAGACTAAAATTGCTTTATTCCATCCTTTTTTCTTATGATTCCTGACTTTCCAGATTGGGATAGTAGCGTGGGTTCGTGTTGCTCATTCTCTAGGGAGGTTTGATCAAAATATATTAAACCTAAGTTAGTGAAAGCGTCGATAAAGCTTTGATAAGCTTCATCAAAATTTTAGGCTATAGTCCAACTCATTTATCGGTCATTCTGCACAGAGTTGTCGAGATATATAAGATTGACCCGTGTTTAACCTAACCTAGAACTTTTAAATATTTTAGTTTCTGTTTGTCATGAAATAGTTTCGTATTTTAACTACACAGAGACAAGATATAGAATTATATAAAATATTTTTATTATTTACTGGAGCACTTGTATTCTTAGATGAACATTAACTGGATTATTCTTATTTATTTTCAGACATTAAGCAAGGCTGTGAAGCAGGTATTTGTCTACAGTAATTTTTCGATTCATCCCGTTGAAGGAACGTTAGGACCATTTGAAGGACACATATTTACTATAAAGTAAGATTTTATTCCCAGGTAGACATAAATTTCGTACCTAATACAGGAAACATATATTATTGCAGCTTCAAATTATTAATTAAAAACAGATAACATTACAAACAAACATATTGTGGGCATTAAATTATAGTACTAATGGGATTATATTTATTTGAAGATAAAATTACACATCAAATCAATGAATAATTATTAAATGTAACTGAAGTAAATAAATAAACTAAAATAAAATTGATCGTGAATAAATGAAAATAATAATAATCAATAAATTAATAAAATAATAATTAATTACAATAAATAGGAACTAAAAAAATCACTTTCATACCGCTTTAGTTTTTACTTTGATATCCCTCATTGTTCTTTTTATCTTTTCGAATTTTTTTTTCGTTTCCTCTATCAATACAAACATATTTATTATTATATATCACCTGCATTAATGTGTAATATGATGGTGATTTCCTTATTTTTTCCAATGCAGAACTGCATTCTAGCTATGTTGGATAGCCACCGGTTCGCTCTTCAATGTTAGGCCAATAGTGCTCTACTAGTAGCTTGGCCTGTTCAAAACAAAAAAAAACATTATTTTGTTTTTTAAACTAATCTAAAATAACAGAATTTGATGACTTTCAAACATTGAATCCTCATTAAGACGCATCGATACATACCATTATCGCTAAATTAATTATTTTCGGTGGTAATAAAGTTGGGTGCTTGATAATACAAATTAGTCGATATTACTTGCTAGTATATATTACTCGCTATAGAAATTGTTAAGAATTTTGAAAATACTATTATTTACGAAAACATATCTGTACAGGCTGTTTCATGGTTAAGTGTCTAAATTATAAATATTAATTCAGTTTCTTAAAACAAGAATAATATTCCCTGTGAAGGTATGTCCGTTAATTCTTTGTTTAAGAGATAGTCATAACTAAAGATTTTCATTGTTCTGAATTATTCAGGTTATAAAAAATAAATTAATTAGTGTTACAACTACTTCGTTAATGAAATGTAAATATTAATATTCATATTGAATGTTGTTGAAAGTGATAACCTTGAGCATTCGTTCAAGCTTTCCACTCCAGCAGTGGATGTGTGTTATTATTTCGCAAGTTTCAATTATCCTTCTTAGTAAATAATTTAGAACATTGACCGGGCTTGTATAGACGTTTTGTTTAATGTCATTCCAAACCAAAAATCTAGTGGTGTCAGATCTGGAGATTGTGGACAATAACACATGTCCTCCAATGCCGTTCGGCCATTACAGCTGTGAGGGAACATGCCGACTCGGCCTTAGTGCTCAAGGTAATTACTTTCAACATTTAATTTGAATACTAATGTTTACATTACATTAAAGTAGTTATAACACATATTAATTAAGTTATAATCGACTAAATAATTCCATAACGATAAAAATATTTAGTTATGAATATCTCTTAAACAAAGCGTTAATGGACATACCTTATTAGGGATTTTTTTCTAATTTTGGAATCCTTAACTCATATTTTCATAGGTTCAGGGATACTGAATCCTAAAACACCCAGTACTTGTTAGAAATGTTCCACTTGCCTAGGATCAAAGAAAAAATATACCAAATTTTGCAATATTTTTTTTTTCAGATTCCACCCTCATAGCGATTCATCGAAGACAAAGGGATGGAAACATTCTAATGTTGATGAATTAGAATTTTTATGTTTTCTTCGGATCCTCCGTGTGGATGTAATTGAATGGCAGGATGATGGCGGGAGAGACCCGTGTACGCAGATATCTTTATTCAACCACGTTTTGTAATTAACAGTAGTTTTAACGATAACACTATGTTGCAGTTAGTACCGGAGCTGGTAGGACATCATTCACTGCGGCCTCTTCAATGTCAGGTATACCTTTCCACTTAGTTTGTAGAATAGACGTGAATAATTGAATAAAAACCTTCTAGTGATAATATTAATTTGTTTACTACATTGTGATAAAATTAGCCTATGAAATGACCCTTTTAACACCCCAGACTAAGAATAAATTTCAAATATAGGAAGTGCCACTTCACCGTTAAATCCCGAAAATGTAGTATGTTAAGTACCGAAATGTGGTATAATTTTCGTCTTCGTTAGAATTCTCAGGTTCGCCTGCAACAGCGTTCATGAGCAATTGGCCACCACAAACTTGGCAAATGGCAGAGCACACTAGTGAGGTTTTACTGCAGAAGATTTTGCTGGGAAGCTGAGGAACGGGACCCTTGGTAGTAGCAATGGGAATAAGTTCGGCCTTTCATTGCCAATTTCTCAGATTCTTCCCAACTACTTATGGACTTTATAACACAGAAACTGTAACAATTACTAGTGTGATAATATACAGAGCCCTCTCAAGTCGGTAGACTTGCGAAGCTTAATCAGTTTTGAATTTTGTGTAGAGAAATAAAGGAATTGATCCAGGGTTTCCATTTGAATATGATCTTCGTAGACTGCAGTATACTGTGTGTTTTATTCCAAGTAAATTATTTCAATCATTGCATTAATTGACATGCTATTTAAACACATAGAATGTTGAAAAGAGTTTCATGCGTAGCAGATAGCCAGAGAAAAAAAGCCCCAAAACAGCAAAAAGAAGGGGAGTTAGGATTTTTTAAATCCTACTTTTTTAAATCTGTCTTCCGTTATTGACCGTAAGTCTATTTTACTCAAAAAAAAACCTAGAATTTTACAAACCATTCTCAGTATCCTGCAAAATATTACTGAACGAAAAATATTATGTTTAAAAATAATATCATTTTTAAAATTCGAGAAAAGAGAAAAGTTGAAGAGAAAATTCGAGACATATGGCTCGGTACGTGGAAGAGAACCCATTTAGATATCAATTTTTCTCAGAATAAGGTCAAAATCTTGTAAAAATATTTTTATATGTTTCTATGGAGTGAAATAAATAACTCTATGGTTCCTGGCGATTCAGCACTTATTCATCCCTATTCCACACTTATTCCTGTCGAACAGATCCGTTACTTAGGACTACATCTCGACAAACGACTGACATGGAATCCTCACACAAGACTAAAAAGACAGAAAACTGCTCTTCGATTTCCACTATTACAACTTTTACTAGACAAACGGTCTAAATTGCCAATCCATTACAAAAATTAAGTCATCTTTCAGGACCTTAATGTCCCATATGGTGCCGATTTGGCCAAAACCAGATACCATTCCTTCCATGATAAACTTCCCAACCACCCAAATCCACTTGTTTCTAACCTGGCTTCTCCTTCATTACCTAATAAATCTCCTAGATGTTTGAAAAGATGATGGCCTCGAGATCTTCTCCTCTGGAAATGTTATTGGAGTTCTATCAATGGATAGATTCTCCGCATGTTTGTATCATGTCACTATGTCACCTACAGGAAATTTACTTGTTGTTTATATTTTTATACAGTTGTAACAATAAATGAATTATTTAAAAAAAAGAAAATAAAATAGATCTCCATCACTACCACGTCGAAATTCTGGACTTGATTTTAAAGCTCTAGGGATTGAAAACAATTGCCTTCGTTGTGCCAGAACTAATCACAGAATAAATAAATTTCAAGTTCCTCTTGACAAATTACATTGTAATTCTTGTTCTAGGACAAAGTAGGACAAGTAAAAAAAGTTTGTTTGTCTAACTTAACTAAGAAAAACAAGAGTTCTCATGTCAAAGCAGTCGAAACTGATGATCATGGAGCTGAATCAGATTTTCTAGATGACCTTGTGGGAGTGAATAAAATGTATGATATATTTTCGTCTAGCTCTGAATTTTTTACAAATGACACATATAAGTTTCACACAACTGTTTTGCTGAATAAACAACAAAAACAGAAATTCGAAGTCCACTGAGGGTCGGCATTTATCTCATTACCTCATAAGGACTTTGAGAGATTGAATTTCAAGGGGGAGGTAAAACGAACAGATGTGCGTTTCCGTTCATACACTCAGGGAGTACTCAAGCCCCTTGGTTACATTATTGTTCCTGTCTAATATGAGGACTATGCTTCAAATGAATTATTGTTTGTTGTACCAGACCAATTAAGCCCAATTCTTGGAAGAGTGTGGATTAGGCGACTAAATATTGATTTGAAACACCTCGAAAGATCAAAAGTAAATTGCTTTCATGTCAATCAGTTCTGTCAAAATTACTTGTCAGTTGATCAAGGAGCATTATGCAGATATTTTTGAGCAAAAAGTCGGATGTATCTCAAATTTCTCTTGTTCTTTAAAGGTGAAGAAAAATGCCAAGCCAATCTTTATAAAAGCCAGGAACATCCCATTTGCATTGCGAGAAACAGTCGAAAAAGCATTAGATGATTTAATTGCCAATGACATAATTTATCCAGTAAATCACTCAGATTGGGGTTCGCCCTTGGTCCCTATTCCAAAACCCGATAACAAAGTACGACTTGCTGCTGATTACAAAGTTGCTATAAATAAACAACTACAGGATGCCCACTATCCCTTCCCCCGGATAGAGGAAGATATTGACAATTTGAGAAACGCCAGTGTCTTTTGCACACTTGACTTGTACAAGGCCTATCTACATGTACAGGTTGACAGTCAAGCGATTCAAACAATGTCAACGCACCGAGGAATTTTTGCCATGAAACGTCTACGCTTCGGAATAAAATCGGCTCCTTCGGAATTTCATGGAATCCTTGACCAAATACTCTCTGGACTAAACCAGGATGAATGTTTTTTAAACCTCATAAACTGTCTCAACCGTCTTCGCCAGTATGACATCCACCTCAACCGTGAAAAAGGTAACTTTTTTAATTCTACTATATCATATCTTGGTTATGTCATCGAACATAATAAAGTGAAAAAATGCCCTCAGAAGGTCATGGCAATAATAAATGCGCCCCATCCCTGTGACACTGAGGGAGTACGAAGATTTCTGGGAATGATAACGTGTTGTGGTAAGTTTATTACAAATTTCTCTTCTCTTACATTTCCACCAAGAAGTATGCTTCGCAAAAATCAGAAGTTCTGGTCCAAGTCATATGAGACAGCATTTAAAAAACTGAAAGAGGAAGTTGCCAGTGACCGGGTGCTAATGCCATTTAACCCTGACCTGCCAGTAATGTTCTGTGGCGCCAGTCCGGAAGGAATAGGTGCAGTCCTGTCACATTTCGTCAATGACCAAGAGAGGCCCATAGCCTTTGCCTCCAGGTCGCCGACAGAAGCAGAAAGAAATTACAGCCAACTGGACCGCGAAGCCTAGCTATGATCTATGCAGTGAACAAGTTCCATCTTTACCTTTTTGGACGAAAATTTACTCTGGTGATTGACAATGGCCCCTTAAACAGAATTTTTCATCATGATCCCAAACTACCACTCTTATCTGCTTTACGTCTACTTCGTTATGCAACAATCCTTAGCGGATTTGATTATGTCATAAAACATAAGAAAGCTGTCGAAAATGTTCATGTTTACGACTTTTCATGGACACTAATGCCTACTAAGTTACCAGCGTTAGACGTTGATGATATAATCCTGTTGGATTATAACAATAACAATAAGTATTAATCAAATATCAACAGACTTGATATCAGCTAGGTCAATTGCAGTAACAACCCGTAAAGATTGTCAATTGTCAAAACTTCTTCAACAGTTACAGAATGGCGAAATTCAAGATGAAAAATTTTCTCTACAGAATGCAGTAATTTTTAAAGCCCATCGGGTCTACATTTCCACCAGCCTTACAACCAGCTGTTTTAACTACATTCTACTCATATTAAGACATCCAAGATGAAAAGTCTAGCCAGAAGATATTGTTTTTGGGCCAACATTGATCGTGACATAGAGGCATTTGTGAAAAACTGCAAAGCATGTGCATCAACTACCTGTGCACCACCTAGTGCCCCCCTGCGCTCATCGGAGGAACCAATTTCAATTGTTTAACGTGTCCACATCGATTATGCCCGACCCAAGGATGGAGATTATCTATTTATTCTAATTGACGCTGAATCAAAATGGCCAGAAGTTAGAATTTCAAAATCACCACCAACTTCTGCGTCCACAGTTGAATACCTTCAAGATATATTTAGCGTACATGGTCTTCCTGAAATTATGGTCTCTGATAATGCTTCTATTTTCACCAGCTCAGAATTTATTGAATTTTGTGAGTCAAATGATATTGGTAAAAGACTCATCGCTCCAGGTCATCCTCAATAGAATGGTCAAGTCGAAAGGTATGTTCAGTTCCTTAAAAGAAAACTCGATGCCATGGAATCAATACCAGGTAGTCTACAGTCCAAAATTCGCAATATCTTGTTCCGCTATCGTGCTACATCTTTACGATGCGAAAAGACTCCAGCAGAATTATACTTTGGTCGACAAATTCGAACCAAACTAGACCTGTTAAAACCATATAAGGCAACAACCAAAAGGGCAACCCCAGTTTCTAAATCCTTCCTAAGATCTTTTAGTGTCGGTGACCGCGCCATAGTCAAAATGTACACTGGTGGGAAAGAGATATGGAAGCCAGGCACCATAAACCGAAACATGGGAGACTCCACAAACGACACATAGACCAATTGTGTCGCACAGAAATTTCTTGGCATGTTACCTTTGAAGAGAGTTCTTCAAATAACCAACAAACCTGCTGGCAACACTTCCCTTCCCAGGACACAACAGCAACTATCACCTCCAGGGAGGTTTATAATACCCATGCCAGAAGATCGACAAATTGAGGCGGTAGCCCAACCATCACAAGCCCAACCAGGACCAGCCCAACCAGGACCAGCTCAACCAGGACAAGCCCAACCAGGACCAGCTCAACCAGCACAAGTCCAACCAGCACAAGCCCAACCAGCACAAGCCCAACCAGGACCAGCCCAACCAGAACAAGCCCAACCAGGACCAGCCCAACCAGCACAAGTCCAACCAGAACAAGTCCTCAACCAGCACAAGTCCAACCAGCACAAGCCCAACCAGCACAAGCCCAACCAGGACCAGCCCAACCAGAACAAGCCCAACCAGGACCAGCCCAACCAGGACCAGCCCAACCAGCACAAGCCCAACCAGGACCAGCCCAACCAGCACAAGCCCAACCAGGACCACCAGCTTACTTAAAAGACTATGTTCAATAGATAAATTAGTTCTTTTAATTAGTGTGGGAGATTGTAGCGATTTTGTATCGATTATCGATAGTAACAGTTGAGAAGGTTTTCCCATGATACGATGTACTCAGTGTGTTAAGTGTCTTGTGCTTGTTATTGTTAGATAATATAAAGAGTTCATAATTATGTCAATAATTATAAAAAAAGAAATGTTTTTGAGCCAGTACTTTTTATTGATTTACACATCAAAGTTTTACAACAGCATATTAAACAATAGATAAATACATAGTATTAAAAAATTGTAGGAATTAAAAAAGGAAAAAAAGAGGCTTTCAATTCCATCAGTGAATGCCGAGTATCGTTATCTTTAGTTTAAATGTTGCATTTTTGGCAGGAACAGAACTAATATTCCATATTCTCGAGAAACACTAACAATTTCTATGTTATATTTAACGATTTTTTAGAGCAACAGAAAAAGTAAAATCTTTTCTTCATAATTTTATTTTGAAGATGACAGAAATAGCAATTAATTACAATGTACACAAACCAGGGGATGTACGTAGGGTGTAAGTGACAGTTCGGTGATGTGGTGCACCGCACCACATTAATTATCATTTTTCTGAATAAAAAATCAAAAGAAAAAATATAAAGACAATTGACTTTTGAAAATATTTCTAAATTACAAAAAAAACTTGAGAGAAAACAAATAACAAATTAAGAAAGAAAAGAAACAAAATCATAAAGCAAGTAAGCTACTGTATTAATTAAAGTTTATTCCAATGTTGATCTCACAATTGCTTATGCGAGTTCGTGTGTGTATTAAACTTTGTTTTGCAGATCCCAATCACGATTTAGATATGCTGAGGATATGCCTTCACGGTGATGGTGTGAAGCCTTTACTAACAGCTGTTCCAGATTATTTATGTTTCGGAGGGTTGGAAGTAGGTATGGAGTGCAAGAAGGTAATTCGGCTGACTAACGAGTCTTGCTCCTTACCTCTCGGCTACCGTTACAGGAAGACGGTCGGCCTATACGTCTACCCCCGAAGCCAATTCATAGATCCAAAGAAATCACTCGAGATTACAGTGTCATTCAGAGCCACTTCTTTAAGTAAGACCTCTATAGAAACAATTAAACAAACCAAATTATTAGTATACGTAGAAATAAACTCATAATATACCATAATATAATATTTTAAAAAAAAGTTACCGTTAGTTAGGGTTTGCCATTTATATAAGATATTTGTTTTGTTAATAAATATTTTACAAATCATTAATACTGTTACAGCTTATGATAAAAACCATTTAACATTTGAAGTAATTGCATACCAAAACCTCATGGATAAGAAAAATTTGAAAACTATTGCTGAAGTTCATATTGGCTTTTCAGTCAAAATCAAGACATCAGTTAAAATACCTCAGCCCAAATTTAACTTAGGTGAGATTAAAGACCCCTACTTTAATTATTAAGAGCCGGATTTATAGATGGCACTCAAGTAAGACATATCACTTAAAATATTATGCAATTCTCTTTAACTTATTTAGAAAAAAAACCTACACTAATTGTTAGTTAAGGACATTTACTACCTAACTGCAATAGGGGTTGAATTCATGGGTGTATTTTGCTTTTAAATATATATTTTTTTAAAATACTTTTTTATTTATTGATAGATATTACAATCTGCCACACAGTTGTGGGCAATAGGTAATAGCTTTTCAATATTAGACAAATAATAAATTATATGTATTAAAATTCATTTAGATGTTTTTGAATGCGTTAAGTAAATAACATGTTTGAATCCATTTAAACTTGATTTAATTATTTTTGGAATTTTTAGAGTCGATATCTTATTTTAGTTTTTAGTTTTAAATTGACAAGATCACAGTTTAAAGGAAACACAATTCTTTTCTAAACTGTTCTATTATCAGGTTTGAAGAGCACAGTGGTAGTGGTACAACGCACCAGTAGAAGGCATTGTGTTTATATGTAACTTTAAAGCATATAACACTAATACATTCACTTATTTGTTTTACAACTGCATCTACCCTAGAGGATTTTTATTAGTATGGTACATAGATTTTGAATGTTTACTACGTGGGTGTGGGTACTTCTAAACACAAAGCATTTAACAAAAACAAATATATTTTTAAGTAAAGTTTTCTTGGATTATCTATAAAAGTTGATATACTATATCGATATTCAGTCTGATGCCCATGTTGATAATTCCTAAATTGCTCTACTGACGTGCGATAGCTTGCATTTCCTGCAGATCGGTGAGCACAATCTTTTTAGAAGGTAGCAATGGTTGTTCATGGCTATATGTCCGCCGCGCTTCCTGCCTAAGACTTCTTCACGTCGCTTTATTATTCGCGCAAGTTTCCCAGACACGGGGTTCGTTTTTAATTTAGTCCAAATATCTAAAGTACAAGTTTTCTCGAAAATAATTTGTCGGTGCTGTCCTCCGTGTTATTGTTGAACACATTCTATTGGTTCCTACTACCTTTTGAAATTTTTAATATTGCCCCAATCTGTAGACTTTTAGTATGTATAAGTTATGCTTAAGATCTTATGCATTATCAGGATTTCGTTTATCAATTTCCTGAAATTTTATTCTTAGGTGATATATTCAATTGAACCATATCATTGATAGAGGTTAGGTATTTCTGCATGTTTTTTTAAAATCGCCTGCCGGCCGTCGTTCAGGTTTATTCCTGTCATTTCTAATGCCTTTGATTTCCGTTGGCTGATAGAGTAGATTCCATTGGTGGAAAGTTTTCTGAATTAATAATATTTTGGTGGCTTTATGGGAATCTATTGTTAGATTCAATTTCAGAGTGGATACAAAGAAAGGTGGAAGGCTGGAGTGCCATTTTCTGATGTCAAATCCACTGTAAAACTTAATATTTAACTATTGCTTTTGTTTACAGCTGTTTCTTGAATATAGTGTGTATAAAAATTGTTTTTTGTTGGGTTCCAAGTTGCCATGGTTACCAGATACCTGTTCCGGGCTCAGCCCTGTTGATGTCAGATACGGTCATATTGCAGTTAGGGAACAAATAGCAAGGGTATCTAGTAAGGAGTCAGTAGCATAAGTTTTTTCTATGCCATTGCTTGGCTTTATCACTACGAAATGAAAAGCCATGGACACTTACAAAAACATTACAGTAGGCCAACATCTTTCAAATATTCGTATTTTCTGTTAAGTAAAGTTTCCTAAAATTACCAAAGTAGCATGTAAGGAAGTCTGTTTAAATGAATAACATTTGAGAATTATTGTAACTTGGTAACTGACCTGAAGTGCGACTTCATGCACTTATACAGTTAAACTGAAGGAGGCCAAATAATTTCAAAGACATAACGTTCAAGTTAGTTAAATAACACTTATATCTAAGTGGGAAAATAAGTAAAATATCGTCAATTGTCATAATATCATGTAATAGAGCGAATTCATTGGTTAATGCAGGAATTGAAGGGATTCCATAAAAAATCTGGTTTTTGAGTGGATGCTGCTCAGTACTTGAGATGCCTTTGAGCCAGTGACAGTAAGAGTTTCAGCCTTTGTGAGACCATTGAAGTATTCAGTTCAGTTTTTAAGAGTATTTGAAGTTTCAAGTTAGTGTGTTTTGAAATTAATGATGATCGATCCAAACATATGACGTTAACATACAATAGTAGTAAATAGTATTTTAGGATGTTTAAACATTTTATATGTTTTAAAATTTGTACTTTTATTTAAAATTATTTTTTTTTAGTGTTATGTTATTAAAATTGGTTTCCTCACAGAATATACCACAAACAATTATATTATCTAATTTAAGACATGAAAATTTATTCATGTATATGTTATTTGAGAGATCATTGAAAATCTTATCTGTTGATATTGATTTTGTGTACTCTACTAATCACTGTATTAGACATGCTGTTATATAATTCATTCGTACCTCTTAGGTATAACACCAAGTATAGCTCACGAATCTGGTGTACATACGGAATTGATTAAGTACAAAGACATTCATTCCAAGGCCCCGAAATCATTACTCGTTCCTAAGGACGGAACTGACAAACGCCCCTGGCTCCACGGCATTGACTTCGTAGCCTACCCAAATGATAGGCCTAGGTCTTTCAGGGTGAAAAAACATGACCCCAAAGTAAGGTAACAACCTTTATTACAGTTATGCAGCTTGATTCGTAATTATCTCAGAAGAAAATTTCTTAGGTAATAGTTGCCATCACTTAGATGGTAGAAGTAATTTAATGGAAAGTAATTTTATGTATTATTTATAGAATAGAAATGTTCTCTCAGTACAGGAAAACACTTATTATTAAGTATTTAATTGTAGAACATTGGAAAGAATATATGGCATCCACGGGCCCTATAATAATTTCATATAAAGAATTAATTTAGAGGTCTAACTTCAAGCCGATTGATGAGCTAATCAAGAAATGTAAATGGAAGTGATTGGCCACTTTCTAAGGAAGCATCCCAACGGACCCGGGAACACGTGGAAGAGATCGGTGAACTTGGCAACTGATAGAGCGAATCACTGACGAAAATTCCCAATGGGATCATTCCATTGGGAGCTCAAGGATCACTAATACTATTAAATTTAAATTAAAAAAAAACTAGTTCGGGTGGGGTACCTAGCCTTAGGTATAAGAGTCTATAATGATGATGATGAGAACCACTAGCTATGGTGGAAAATGAATAAATAAATGAATAATGGAAGCAAATAGTAATAGTCTCATTTACCAATTATTAATTTTTTAAATAACATAACTAAAGTTAATTGCTTACTTATATTTTTAATCATGTTTTGTATCTTAAAGGTAAACTCCTAAGTACTGTTTCATAACCTTTCAGTCACTTTTGCCAACAATTATTTTTTGGATTAGTTACTTAAAAGTAATAAAGTTTTAAGAATTAACGCATCAATCGATGGGCACGTTTTTCTGAAAATTCTTTCGAGTTTTGACTAATATAAAGCATTAATTTTTCTTTTTGATGAGTGCAATAAAGGTTTTTTATTTATTTATTTTTTTCCGGCGAGGTACTACATTTTAATACATTCTTATTACTTAAATTAGATTCATTCTAAGTCTATAAAAGCCATATAAATATTGATAACTTTGTACTATGCCTTTTTTGAAATATTTTTGATGACAAGGATGTGGTCCTGGGTCTGCTCTTCAATTTGGTGCTCGCTAATCCTAATCCTCTAATCATCAACCCTTTCCATATATAAGGTACAGATAGTAAGCTAGTAAACTAATCAATGAGCTTTCACTTGAAGTTGAGGTGCTTCTCTTAGGTATGCGGATTACAATGTGATTACAACGGATTACAATAGTGATCCTCACTCACCATATACGACATAGCTTGAAACATCTTTCAATTCTTTTCAGGATTATTCAATTATCCACCGCTAAATTTTGGTGGGTCCTGGAGCAAACCATCTCAACTTTATTTATCTTTACTAAGTCAACTTCTATAGATTTCTTCTGCGAAAGATTATGATTTATACGAAAGATTTATGTGAGCCATAACCCATGCATATACAGGGGGGGGGAATATGCCTGTACCGGTAGCAATTATCATCCAGTGTCACAAATATATTGTCTCTTTCATCTTTAATATTCCTGATAGGTTTTATGCTTTTCCTTTAAGAGTCTCTATGTTTTCTCGATAATTTTCTTTTCTTTGCTTTCCGAACAACCACCATATTTTTATTTTTTTCATTTATTTCAATTTTTGTTAAAATGATAATTGTCTTGAACTGATCGCTTAATCAGTATTTCATCAAGTCGACGAAGATTTTATCCTCTTCACTATCTGGCTAGGAGTACTATTCCTTCATCATTTATATCATGTATCATATCATCATTTCGTTTATCATTCCATATACCACATACCTCCTTGGCAACGTTCAGAATGCACTCCTGAAGATTATACCATTACCCCTTTAAATTAAACGCGACAATAAATTAATACTTTTTATTTTCAGGGCTATATTCACTGGAACAAGACGCTACATACCCCCAGTTGATCCAGAATCCACCTATACAAGGAAAGAAAAGGAATTAATGAATAGACGAAATGAACAATTGAGAACATTCTATGGAAAGAAAGCCGAGAGGATACGCCAGGTCTACTTAGCACATGAGAAAGTAGCTTTTGGGAAAAGGACGTACTCAGATGAAAGGTATGAAAGTAGGATACTTTGGATAAGGAAATATTTACTTAATGTGGTTCTACGCACTATTTTGTCACTGAGTTAGATTAAACGATAAATTTAATACTATTATGAAATAAATGGCACACTCTCAGGTACATCAATTTGTGGCTAACCGGAGGCAAACCTAGTATTCAACATGTTCGACTTTTTAATATATTTCTGTTTTGGAAGACAGAAAATAAATGATAAGAAAATATGATTGATGGTAGCAGGACCTCCTACACTCCTTTCCCTGCCCTTTTTACACAGGCACCTACTCCCGCAACCAGCTCTAATACCCTCTAGTGTCCATCTCTGGATTTCTCAAGATTCACCTCGCGCTGCTAGATAATTTGTTATCGTTCGCCCTTCAGTGGTTAAATTATATTTTCTGTGCTAAATTATTGGACAGTTCTTTGACAATCAGTGTCAATTATTTCTTTAAATTCAATGCTTCATTTCACTTCTGAAGATTTACGCTCTTCGAGGTTTCTTCTATAGTCTACAACAGGTTCATTAATTCATTTCTTTCTCTTATTTATGCTAAGTATCAAAACCGTAACTTTCATCTTAATAAACTTGAATATACTAGATTTTCCCGGCAGCTATCAAATTGTAAGTACTCGTCATTATTCATCGAACTTATATTTTGCTGTGTTTTATTTCATCGTATTTTCCATTTTCTGTTGTATTTATATTGTTTACCTTTAGCAAAAATCACGTTATACATTAAGTGTTTACGGGTCCTCCGTTTATAATTATAGGTTTTAGACAACCCATTTTAATTTCTCTTTGAACTTATAATACTTATATTATATAGCACTTGTAATATGCCGCATAGATAATGGTCAATTTATGAAGAGATTTAACTTAGAAAGTAATAGTGGTCGTACAGAATTTACATCATTGGTAGTAAATTTGAAAAGTAATAAGACATGCATTTCTGTCAGACATATAATGTTGGATTTTTTGGTAGAAAAAAAATTATTGTCTTTAGACAAAGACCGGTTTGATAAGTCTTTGGAAGCTGTAAATTCGGTTTCTTATGATTGATTTATGTCCTTAAGTTAATATAAAAATTAGAATTATATTGATTTCTACACGCACAAATGGATATTTGAAGTTTAAAAACTTATAATTCGGTTTTTAAATATCAAAACTGATCTAAAGCACCATTTTCAATTTGATTTGCTACCTATATGTTATTATACAATATTTCTATTTTAGATAACTTATTTTCAAATACACAATAGAAAAATATTTCATTCGATTTAAAATTGATATCTTAGTGCAAAAAAATTCCAAGCCAGTTTCCAAAGTTTTAGTTACTTCAACACAGAAGTTTGAAACAATTTATTTATTTTTGGATGAAAGTTATGGCTGTGAGATTTTTTATTAAATAAAAATAGACCTGGAACATTGTGGTTTGGGAGCAGGTGTTCTGACAAGGAATAAAATATATAATTTAAATTCTTTACTTTAAAATTGACGAACACAATTAGTATTAAAAATATGTGTTAAATTTTAAACTCTAATAAAATGGCTTAGTGAACAAATAAACAAACAAAATGAATAAAATGGTGATTGAACAACAAAATTATAAATAAAAATGAACAATAATTGTAATCACTAATAAGTAATCGAGCACCTAAGGTACACTGAAAAACTTTCAGATTAGAAAAGTTAATAAGACCGAAGAAAGATGACATGTGGGTGGAATCGTTTCGAGACATTATCAGAAAGAAGCCAATGACTGAGATGGTAGCGCTGAACGAGATCTGTCCTCTCACTCCCACGCACCTCTACAATATTAGGGTTATGCCCAAGACATTGGATTTCGGAAAAGTATTCCCTTTTAATTGCATATTATTTTCTTCAATTATTTGAATTTAAACTTTTATATGTTTCAGATTCCACCAAATGTTGATTGTGTCAAAATAATTAGGATTGATAACTTTAATAATTTTTCTGTAACAATCAAGCTGTTTCTCCAAAAAGATAAAATGAAGGAGGAAGTTTTTGTCGTTCCAGCAAGAAGCAGACACGAAAAAGAAGTTACATTAAACTTAGAATCGTACGGCAAATTTTACAGGTAAGAACTGTTAAGGTTTAATAAGTTTAATTTATTGTTTTAATGCGATGAATAATAGATTATTCGTGAATTTTTTTATTTTTATGTTTACATAACATATTAAATTAATTCGTGCGAAATGCAGAAGTCCCGAGCTGATTTGATTTAATGCAGCAACTTTGTTACTTTCTGCTGGTCACTGCTCTGACTACACCTAGAATTATTAGAACCTGGCTGCCGAGACGTGAACTATTACAGTCTTCAGCCAAACTATAGTGACGTTTTAATTCCACTGTAAGCTAGCGTCTTACATGCAACATCTCTGGATTACATTTTTAAGCCCTGAGGTACCACTTAGCACAAACTCGCCAAACAAAATCAATCTACTCGAGGAGTTTATCTCTCTAGGAGGTAGTGAGTAATAATATGCAGTAGAGGATCACCATTCCAACATTGTTTTTGTAAATGTATGCTGTATTATTATTTTTGGTATCTCTCCTCCTTCATATACCATGTGTCCCATCACCTGGGTCTACAGCGATTACCTGTAGAACTGGCTACTTTTTCGACTGGAAGTGAATACCTTATAGAAAGAGTATCCTTTCCTTTAAGAACTTAAAGCGAATACTTTCAGGACTTGCCATTCCCCCTACATGACAGTAAGCAAATACACGACAGAGTGAAGTTCCCGCCCTGAAGTGAATTACGGCGCTTGCCTGTAAAAACGCCTGAAAAATCTTGCTGTCAATTCATCTCCTATCCAGCTTACCTTACCGATTGAAGATATATTGTCAAGGCTTTCTGAATTATAGTATTTCATTCTTAAATTGGCGCCAGGACTAATTATGCATAGTAGATGCGTTTTACTTTATATATTCTTACTAAACATATATACATTTGTTTTTATCAAATATTAAAATCACATAGATGTACATAGTTGGAATACAGATTTAATGTGTTGAATATAGATTTTCATAGTTTCTTGTAGACGATCTTGATTTTTATAACTGTTGATGTTTCATAACTTGCCTCCGTTGAACCAAAGTTAACCGCAAACCAACTACCACTTAATAATTAATTGGGCTGATTTAACTTGACTATCAACATAATATGAACTCTAAGGGTCGAAGGTACTATTGATGCTAGCTTCTGTGATCCGGCCTTTTATGCATCCTTTTTTTTTCAGCAATGTCTCATATGTGGTTAATAACAGCCATTCCTTTGATCTGAAGTTGTCTGCAGAGGTAGTTCAGAGAACTTTGTCAGTGACCCCAAGCGAATTAACCATTAACGCAGTGAAAGTACCATTTGAAGACATTTTTCAAGTTAAATGGGGTGTCATAAAGATATATAACCCCCTTTATGTGCCTACAAAATATTCATGGAAAGTAAGTAGTTAACATGGTAGATAAAGTAGAGGCTAACCCCATACTCATATTACACGTGCTTGGATTATACAAACAAATTGAAATATTTTAGAATTTCTGAAAACCCACTCTAAGGATCTTAAACTTGGTATTTTACATTTTTAAAACTTTACAAGCACTAAACAACTTATGAGGAGATTGTTGAGGGTGCGGTCAATGAAAAACACAAATAAGTGAAAACTTATTGTATTAGTGTCAAAGTTTCGGCAATAATTTTGCATTAATTGATTTAAACAAGACAAATAGAGGGTTTCAAGTCATCTTAGTTTGACTTCTCCATCTCAAAACTATATTTCTGTTAGCTCGCTGACTTACTCTTTTAATATCCGATACACTCCTGCTCTCACTTCGACTTTCCGAATCACATTTCTTCTCTAGCTATTTCTACTCCAATCCAGTCCAATTTGTCTTTCTCATTCTTCAAAACTCCAATTTACAGTACCAAATAACTACTGTTGGTCTTCAGCATACACGCCTGGCGCCGGAAACACGTCGACTCTAATGAAATTAGTTTTTAATTATTTGTGTTATCACTGACCGCACCCCAACCATCTTCTTCTTATATTATTTCCACGTCTAGCAATGCATCACTCGACCTTTTATATTCAATTTATTATGTTAACTGTGCACTGCTAAACACAGTTCTTAGAAATACTAGTTACATCTCAAGAAATTAAAGACCAAGTTAAACAGACTTGGACGGAAGTTTTTCTGAGCTGCGGAAATCACTGTGGCTAAGGAGACGAAGGAACTTTATGGACACGGCGGAGGCGGATGGGGAAATCGTGAATCACGGAATGGTCATGCGGAAGTTGTGGGAGAAAGCGAGAGGGCGAATAGAGAGGGAGAAACGTCGGCGAGTGGAACGACAGAATCTAAACCTTCGTGATGTGATGGGAGACATTTGAATTGGGACGGTCGTGTACCGCCGTTTAGGGTCCAATAGGAGCTAGGAATCTCGGCGCTATGAGGGGCCATTCCGGGTGATAACCATTAGGAAACATAACGTGGTAACTATTGAGAGTATGCAAGAACCGAGAAAGAGGCGGACGGTTCACGTAGGACAATTAAGGTTTCCAGCGATAACAACTCCGGAGACACCTGGAGTGACTCCTCCCTAGCTCGGATATACAGATTTTCGTTTTTTTTGTTTTGTTTGTTGTTTTATAGTATCCGAGTGTAAATAGGAAAAAGTGTGAGTGGGTGACCAGTGTAAATAGCCTTAAGATGTAGAGAAAAATTGTGTAAATAGCAAAATGTTAGATTAAGTTTGTCAAATTATGTGTGTATCTAGTTTTAATTTTTTTTTGTAACATATAGAATGGTAGTTTATTTTTACTTTTTGTTATAGTTTACGAGGAATTGTTCGTAAACTGGCAGGGGGGAGTTATAAACAGAGCATAGGTATTATGAGTCTTAATACCTAAACTCCCCATCTAAACAAGCCAGAAGGTATATACTTAGGATTATGCAGAAGAATAAAGTAGTATCTTAGTGAAGCTTGTGTGTCTCTTTTCGTGCCCCTATTTTCCTTTTTTTTAATTCTTGAGTTCTGACTCATCATAACTTATATATATATTTATATCGTAAAATATTTGATTCCTTTTCAGTATTCATTCTTTCAATTAATTTTTTTTCAATTATTCCACTACCATCACAAAAGTGGCAGAACCCCCATTTGAAACATTTCAAAAAAATGTTCTTTCCCTCCGTCAATCTCGTTTTTCCTTATTTTCCTAAACGTCGTATAACAAAATGTAGCGCTCTTTCCAAGGTAATCGGAAGAAACAGGGATACATCTTATCCATGATCCCTAGAGCAGGTTTTGGAGTTTTTCGGATGTCTAATACACATATAAGGTGGAAATTTATTTATAATGATGTGTTTAATGTTGACCATTATTCAGTGTGGAGATGAGAAGGTAAGGATATATGAAAAAATATATCTCAGGAACCATTTGACGTAGAGATGTCTATTGGCACTTAATTCAAAGCTGGTTTAGTATGATATAAAGTAGTTTATGACCTTTATCACCGAAGGAGAATTAATTTTCATCATATTTACCAAAATATTCATTTCTAGTTGTTCGGACCTAATGTTCAAAATGAAAAATTAAATATCTGGAACACGTACCAATGTCTGTCAGCATAAATCAACATTTTGTGACTTTATTTTGGTAAATATCATGAAACTACCATTCCGACGAAGATGAACGTCTAATGGCTCCTGAGATATAGATTTACCAAAATAAATTCACTAGCTACTAATTTGTCTATACATTTTTTATAAAATACCTCTTTTTAAAAAACTGCATCTGAGAAACTATTGACGTAAAGAGCTCTGTTAGTGCTCATTTTATAGAAAATTGACTCTACATTAGATTCTATTTACTTTTCTAGTCCTGTAGGTAGTTTTAAAGATGGAGCTCCCAAAGAAAAAAATATTTTTTTTAAACATTTTTAAGTACGAAAAAACAAATATTGATTTTTATATATTAGATAAAAAATCAAAAAGAGCTCTATATAAATAATGAAAGAATTGAAATTAACATGTTGATAAATGTACACGATCTATGTAAACGATCTATATGATACAATGAGAAGCATGAAAATATGCGTGTGAATTTAAAACATATAGAACTACAAGATAAACAAAAATTGAATAAGAAAAGAATTAAAGAGAGAAGAGGGTATCAGGTGAGAAAAAATACGAAATTTAATATAAACAGAGACTTATTCACTGTGTATAGATTTTCCGCTGTGAGTGAATATAGGATTGGCCACAAGAGTGAATATCGGATTGGCCGCAAGGGTTATTTATAAAACATTAGGTACCACTTTTTATTTTGTTAATTTTAGCATATATTTTTATGCTTCTTATTGTATAATGCTTATAGTTTACATTAACACATTTCTCATCATGTTAACTTCAATTTCGTTATCATTTATATAGAGCACTTTTTGGATTTAATTCCTTTTCTAATACTTTCATATCTGTTATCTTTCTGTACAAAATAATGGTTCAGCTCATCGCAACAAAATCTCCCAATCCCCTCCCGACCATTTTCTCTTAACATTTTGAACATTTGAATATAACATAATTGTTTTGTGTTATTAAAATATAAAATTATTTTTGTAGTATTTGATTTTAACGATCGTGAATTGCTCAACGCCTAAGAACCATAGACGTTTTCAATAGACTTCTTAATAAAAAGGCTCGGGGTAAGTATTTATATATACGAAAAACTAAAGTTTATTAAAAATCAAAGAGTTCATAATGGTGTATTTTGAACTAAAACTTATTCCCAATAGCGAATTTGATTAAAAATATATTCGAATAGGTCGAAAGTATTAGAAAATGAATTAAATCCAAAAAGTGCTCTATGTAAATGATAACGAAATTGAAGTTGATGACTTGATGAGAAATGTGTAAATGTAAACTATAAGCATTATGCATTTTTTTTTCTCTTACCTCCTATTTTTATTTATTGAAACAAATACAAAATATATAGTACTTAATAACTAAGAAATATATATACACTACATACATGTAATCTTGGATTGCCTTACGGCATTATAAGATGTAACAAACTTGGCCCGCTGAAGGCGGTTTTTACATGAGTAGCTGGGTTGCCAGGGGCTAACAAGGATTGGGGAGGGACCATTCCAACTGGTGTTGTTGGGGTGTGGATGATTTCAGGCTGCAGAGTCAGAAGTCCTTCCCTCGGCGAGAACGTCGACAACCTCAAAGGTCTTGGAGGAGGGGCGATTTCTCGGAATAGGGGATTGGCACAGGCTTTCAGCCCATCAAAGAATTTGATGTGCCTACGGCCTATGAATTCCGGCACAGAAGGGAGTTAGAGCTCCTCTCTGATAACACTATTCCTGGCCCTTTGAAGCGTAGTTCCTCTGACTATTCGCCGAAGGAGGGAATTCTGGAAGCTCTGCAGTTGGGCTAACGTGATCCGGAAGAGGTGCCGCATGAGTGGTGCGCCATGGAGAAGAGTCGGACGTATAACGGCCTTGTTGCGGCCAACATATGGTTCACAAATCAATTATTGAAACATGTGATTTTTATTAACGTCACAAACAAAACAACTTCTTTCTTTTGTTTTTTAAACTAAAAAATAGACAGACAACTTCTTAACGTCTCACCACACACACGTATCGTCTCCTTTATCTACTCACTACGCGCTCGTAGTGACCAGTATTCTGGCCATCTTCAACAGCTGAATCATCTTAGCCACGGCGGGGGGACTTCAACTCATCCTCCAAGAGGACAAGGCGGGCGGACGTACGTCCCTTTTGTCGATCTACTTCAACGAGAACATACACTCAGAACAACCACAACCGGGGCCCCACCAATCACCGGTGAAATAAGACTTTTTTTCTCTATTTTTGTCTAATTAATTTAATTTTGTAATAGTGTTAAGCTTTCTGTTTTTTCTAGTTGTATGTTTTGTGTTCTTTTTTATTGTATTTACTTATTTAAAAATACAAAAATAACAAAATTCAACTATTATTTTCTTTTCACGGTCGGGCTAGTAAAGGTTCCTTTTGAACCTACCCGCCGTAACATTTGCTACTCCGGGCCGGAGATTTTTCTTATTTATTGTTTTTCTCATGGTCCTCCGGTTGTCGAATTTTGTTATTGTACATTTTATTTCATCTTTTTTTATGTTCTTTTTTATAGAAAAAAAAGATTTTGTAAGGTACTCCATTCCGCCATTAATTAATTTCGTTATCTCGTCCTCTCTCTTCACTTATTATCTTTCAGTTTCTTTTTTCATTCATATCATTCACCTCTAAAATAAAAATGGACATACCAGAGGATATCAAAATTCAATTTGAAAAACTTAAAGACAAATTAAATTTCTATTTATCCCAGATTAAAACATGTACTTCTCAAGGGCGAGGTATTGCAAAAGACCCTGAAAAAGTATTCTTATTCAAAGGTATGTACTCAGAACTCAGCCCTTGTTACACTTCCTTCTTCGAGACCTACGATTCCCATAAAGACCTGTGCTCCGAATCAAATGTTTCAGACCTCTTTCCAACCAAAGAAGATCTTTCCCTCTTTAAATCCGTGCAGGAATATTATTATGAAGGTCTTGCCATCTATGAACATTACATGAACCCCACTCCTGTGGGTCCTCTTGCCTCTGCAGCCTTAAAGGCTCATATCAATTATCTTCACTCGGTATCACATGTCAATCTTTCCTCGCCAATGGCAGCCAAGACTACTACTAGTCCTCATTCTATCAACAATAGCACAATTACAAAGTGTCCAAGCTTCAAGAGAGTCCACCTTCAGCCATCCTGTAATTCAAAAGATCTTCCTCAAAACTCTGGAGTCGCAGGCACACCTCTCTGTTCCAATTCTACTTGCCACTCTAGTTCCCTGGGTCATTGTAGTAAATTTATAAATTCCTTAGTGGTACAACACAACAAATATTCTGTCCGTTCAGCTGTGCCAGAGCCATTTATGACATTTCGTTGGAAGTTACCTCCATAAAAACTAACTCTCAACAGCTACCCTCTTCTTTGGGGTCTTCTAGCAGTCCTCATAGTCCTACTGGGCTCCAAGAGCCTGAATCACTAAGGTCAGATCGTTCCGCTACATCTGATCCTAATAAATCTAACGACATTTCGTTAGAAAATATTTTCGTCCAATAAATGAAACTCCAGAATCAAAACGCCCAGCTGCGCCAGATTCTAGTTACACTAGCGACATTTCGCTGGTAAATAATTGTCTTCCTTTTCCCTCACAATTGCGGCGCACCTCCAAGAGGTCCCCAATTAGTGGTCAACCTGAACCTACCCGCCTGCCTCAGCTTGAAATCCTAAAATCTAATCCACCTACTCCACTAAACACTAATAAAACCAATGACATTTCGTTCAATGTCACCTTCATGCAAAATCACTCACAGCACTTATCCTCTTCTTTGAGGTCTCCTGGCAGTTCTCTTGGTCCCTCCGTGCTCCATGAACTTGATCCCTTGAGATCAGATCGTTCGGCTTCACCTGATCTTAATAAATGTAACCAAATTTCGTTAGATGTTACATTTCTCCTAAATGGTTCTTTACGTCTCGGCCCCAAGAGGTCCCTACTCAGTGATCAAAAACATCTCCTCATTAGTTTTTCTTATTTCGAAACTCATAGACCTAGACGCCCAGCTGGATCAGATCCTCGCCATACCAACGCAATTGCGTCAGGACTTCATCATCCACGAGATGATGCTCTGCCGCACCTTACCTCCAAGTGGTACTCAATGAATTACCACCTTCCTCCTGTTCGCTACGTATCTCTCGAAGAAACTCATATATTTCCTTCGGTTAAGTGGCAAACACATTGCTCATCGGCATTGCAACCACCCAACTCGGTCATCATAACCAGGGGAACGTAGGAAGCCGATAATTTTCCTAAGTGGTTATGCGAAGATTGCAATGTTCATCGAAATAAAGTTCCCCATAGTATTCTTGTGTATCCCTTCAAAAGGTCTATTCATTTTCTTTCATCATAATTTCGTCTCAGATACCCCACAACATTACTTTGCATTACGCACCGTACTTCTCATAAAATTAATCCGCCTTCTTTCATCACTTTCGCCATTCCAACCACTCAAGTCTGTTGATCACATATCCTCTTCATACCTTCTCTTACCCCTCGCGCTTTTCTATAATTTGCGCCGTTTTCTCTGCGCAACATTTCCTGTAGTATCAAATACCTAATTTCTCTGATACTATATAAAGTTAAAATTTTAAGCGGGCGGAATGGTGTGCTCTTTTACTATGAAGCTTATTGGAATCCTGCTACAAAGTCATAACCCGACGGGAACTGCGAAGCTCGTTTTTCTTTAGAGGTTCACCTGTACCTGTAAGGACACTTTCTTCAACGCATGAACGCATTCGTGGCTCACCACGTTTTCCAAATACTGGATATTGCAAACTGCAGGACTGTACTCTGCAGCTAAAGGACTTCAACCGTCGGAACTAGTGAAGCACCACTAATTGCTGACCATACCTGCATAGTTGAAAACCAGAGATCAAACTAGTTCTCCTTCACCCCGTCAGTGTCAATTTAAAATTTTTAACAAATTTTAGGCGGTATGTTGCGGCCAACATATGGTTCACAAATCAATTATTGAAACATGTGATTTTTATTAACGTCAAAAACAAAACAACTTCTTTCTTTTGTTTTTTAAACTAAAAAATAGACAGACGACTTCTTAACGTCTCACCGCACACACGTATCGTCTCCTTTCTCACTACGCACTCGTAGTTACCAGTATTCTGGCCATCTCCAACAGCTGAATCATCTTAGCCACGGCGGGCGGAATTCTTCAACTCATCCTCCAAGAGGACAAGGCGGGCAGACGTACGTCCCTTTTGTCGATCTACTTCAACGAGAACATACACTCAGAACAACCACAACCGGGGCCCCACCAATCACCGGTGAAATAAGACTTTTTTTTCCTTTAGTTCAATTAATTTAATTTTGTAATAGTGTTAAGCTTTCTGTTTTTTCTAGTTGTATGTTTTGTGTTCTTTTTTATTGTGTTTACTTATTTAAAAATACAAAAATAACAAAATTCGACTATTATTTTCTTTTCACGGTTGGGCTAGTAAAGGTTCCTTTTGAACCTCTTCCCGCCGTAACAGGCCTAGTAGATCTGCAGCTTGAGGCGGAGTGAGATCTGCTGTGAGGTAAGCAGGTGATAGAGTCTATAAGACTTCTGTCGGGCTACCTTAAGCCTCTTCCTGGCGTGACTAGAGAAGATGAGGTGCCTGTCAAGAATCACGCCGAGGTAGAGGATGCTATTAGAAAGTTTCCGACCTTCATCATCCACAACGAACAGGGTGACACAACTGGGGTGCCTGCTTTTCTTGCTCTTCTGGAAGGACATGACTATGGCATCCGTCTTCGATGGATTAACCTTGATTCCGTTCTTCTTCAGAGCAGCTACAATGGTGGCAGAAGCAGTCTGTGCATAGTGAAGGGCCAGTTCAGCTCTCATGCTGGAGGCATAGACACCGATGTCGTCGGCATAGGCTGCTACTACTGCATCCCGATGCTTGATGGCGACTACTGGTGCCGTGAAAACGACGAACAGTAGAGGTCCAAGCACCGAGCCTTGAGGTACTCCGCAGGTGGTGGGGGCTGGAGGCGACAAGTTTTCACCAACTCTTTGACGAACGATCGTCCACTCAGGTAGTTTCTGACCAATCGGCATAGGGCGGCGGGAAACTTGAACTTCTCCAGTCGGCGGAGCAGCAGCGAGTGCGAAACGCTCTCAAACGCCTGGCTGCAGTCCAGTGAGATGAAGGCAGTCGCATAATTGTTCTTCATCCGCTCTATGGTGTGGGCTTGCAGTTTCACCAGATGATGTTAACAGGCGACACCTCTTTGGAAACCAGTCTGTTCGGGAGGTATTATATCGGCTTCTCTGCAATGCTCCATGAGATGGTGATGTAGGAGCATCTCGAAGACCTTGCTCACGTGCGAGAGGAGGCTGATCGGGCGATAATGCTCAGGCGAGTCACCTTTCTTCCCAGAGTAGTGGCTTGAGTAGTGCCACCACGATTCTAGGCCGCTGGGAAGTACGAGATCCGTATGACGAGTTGAAGATGTTCAACAGGAAGGCTTTACCTTTCCTGGGAAGTATCTTCAGTAGTACACTGGAGAACCCGTCTTTCATGTCTTTCAGTCACGCATGAGGGAGGCTATCTGCCGAGTCATTTTTTTTTTTAATTTTCAAAAAGCCTCTTTATTGATGAAAATATAAATACAATACGGATTATATGATAATATATAATACATTTATTTGTTTACAATTTTCTTGTTTTGCCTTACGGAATTATAAAATTGGAAGAACATTTTTTTTTTTTTTTTGTTCCGAACCCGTTAAAACAGAAATAAAATGTGAGTTAGTAGTGCATTACTGTGTA
>NW_027114174.1:609752-635687 GCF_000696795.3 Halyomorpha halys
TTAACTGTTTTTGTAGTTGTGTTAGTTGTGCTTGTAGTGGGTGTGTGTGTGTTGTGTGTAATATCGGTCTCAGAGAGTCCGTCAAATGTATTGTTAAGTTTTGGCGTTGTTTGAGTTTGGGGTCGAGAATCAACCCGGACAGTATATTTAGGCTTTACATAGCCTTCCTCATCAGGAGGGGTCTGATGCGACGTCTCTTACATTCCCTAGGGGGTGTGGGAGGTGTCTGTTTTGTTTGTTCAGGTACGTGATCGACAACCATTTCAGTTGGATTCGGAAGAACATAGTCCGCTGGTGGCGGTTTTTAAATTTTGTGGCTCTATAGCCGGGGGCTTACAAAGAATGTGAGGGACATTCTGGCTGGTGGTGATGGAGGTGGTGTGATGACTTCAAGCTGCAGAGCACGAAGTCCTTCCCTCGGCGAGGACGTCTACCAAGGGGACAGTGCTTTGCCACCTCCCAGGTCTTGGTGGAGGGGCAATACCTCTGAAGAGCGGGTTGTGATGTTCCTTCGGCCTATATACTCCGGCACAGAGGGTAGCTGGAGTTCCTGGTGGATGGTGGTATTTCTGGCCCTCTGTAGAGTAGTTCCACGGACGATTCGCCGGAGGACGGAATTCTGATAACTCTGCAGCTTTTCAAGTGTTGTTCGGTAGAGGTGACGCAGCAGTGGTGCACCATAGAGCAGAGTTGGTCGTATTATGGCCTTATAGATTTGCAGGTTCAGCCTTAGTGAAAGTTGTGGGGATTTTAGGAGATGGTAGAGCCTGTAGCTCTTCTGGCGGGCCAGCTTAAGTCTCTCCCGAACGGGACTGGAGAAGGTGAGGTCCCTATCCAATGTGAGGCCCAGGTAGAGAATGGAGGTGGAGATTCGCTGGTCGACTTCATCTACCATGAATGTGGTAGGCAGTGGTTTCTTTCCTATTTGGAACGACATAACTATGGCGTCCGTTTTTCCAGGGTTTACCCTAATCCCAATACTTTTAAGTGCATCAGTGATGGTGGCTGCAGCGTCTTGAGCATGGGTTAGGGCTGTCTTGGCATTAATACTGGAAGCGTAGATGCCGATGTCGTGTGGTAGCTGCGACATCGGCATCTACGATGTCGCAGCTACCACTGCCTTTGGGTGTTCGATGGGTACTATAGGTGCCGTAAAGACGACAAATAGTACTGGACCTAGTACCGATCCCTGAGGTACTCCGCAGGGGGTGGGGACTGGAGAGGAGAGGCTTTCGCCGATCCGTACGACAAGGGATCTTCCACTGAGGTAGCTTCGGATGAGTCGGCATAGGGTGGCTTGAAACTTGAATTCCTCCAGTCGGCGAAGTAGGAGCGGGTGGGAAAAACTCTCAAAGGCTTGGCTGCAATCTAGTGAGATGAAGGCCGTTGGATAGTTTTTCTTCATCTGCCCTATGGTGTGCGCTTGGAGCTTCGCCAGGTGGTGCTCACAGGCGACTCCCCGTTGAAATCCGGTCTGCTGTGGTGGGATGACGTTCTCCTCTCTACAGTGTTCCATCAGGTGGTGGTTGATGAGCCGTTCCTCAACACCTTACTCATGTGCGAGAGGAGGCTGATCGGACGATAGTGCTCGGAGTAATCTCTTTTCTTCCCCGGTTTGAGTAATGGTACTATGATCGCTCGTTTCCATGCAGTGGGAAAGTACGAGATCCGCATACACGTGTTGAAGATGTTGAGTAGGAAGGCTTTACCCTTCCTAGGAAGCATCTTCATGAGTACATACGGGATTCTGTCCTGTCCTGACGCATTGTTCCATTTGACGCTTCGTAGTACAGTCTCTAGCTGGTTGAAGGAGGAGAATAGAGGCTTCTCGTTGGGGCTCGGTGGTCCAGATTGTTGGTGGAGTGCACTGGTCGTCCGTTCAGCATCCCTCTCTGCATAGTTTGTGGCCAGGAGTTCAGCCTGTTCCCCCGATGTCAGGAGGTCGTCGCCTGATGTGAGGTGCACATTCCGCTTCTTGTTGACGAAGGTCCTCACGAGTCTCCAGTATTGGCGGTGATCATCGTGTGTCCTCTGTAGCTGGTCATGCCAGAGCGAGGTCTTCCAGTCCCGCATGAGGCTAGCTATCTTCTGGGTCATCGTATTAATCGATGGCTTCAGGCTGCAGTCATGTGTGCGCTGGAAGATGTTGCGCAGGTTGTTTCGCTGACCAATGAGGGCGAGAATGTGCTTTGGCAGTTTCCTGAAGGCTGTGTTGGGCTGTGGCGTGAACTTGGGGATGGTGAAGTCGGCTGCATCCTGGATAGTGGTGGTGATGTCCTCCACCGCTGCATCCACCTTCTCCGATGTCCGTAGTGGCGTGACCACTGGGAGAATTGTATCAACACTGGACCTGTATCCTTGCCAGTCGGCCTCACGGAATAGGTACTTGCTCGCCGGTGGTGTTGTTGGTGTACCTTCAAAGGTGTAGAGTACAGGCCGGTGATCTATATGTCAGGGCTTGGCAGTCTGTAATAATGTGGAGGTCCCTGGCCAGGAGTAGGTCCAGCGTTGAGGTCCTCAATGGATAGCCCGCATGTCTGAAAGTGTGCACTCCCGGATGGAACACGGCCAGCCTGGTCTTGGAGATATAGGTACCCAGTGGATTATTACTACCACACAGCCATGCGGTGTGCCGGGCATTGAGGTCCCCAAGGACCACAAACCGACTCCTAGTCTAGGCATGTTGTAGTAGTCTCGCTGATATGAGATTGGACCGCGGTCGCTTATAAATGCAGGTGAAAGTAAATCGGTGTTTACTCATACACTTGATCTTCTCTCTTTGATTCTTTTCTTATTCATTTTTTTTTTATCTTATAGTTCTATATGTTTTAAATTCACACGCATATTTTCATGCTTCTCATTGTATCATATAGATCGTGTACATTTCTCAACATGTTAATTTCAATTCTTTCATTATTTATATAGAGCTCTTTTTAATTTTTTATCTAATATATAAAAAACAATATTTGTTTTTTCGTACTTAAAAATGTTTAAAAAAATATTTTTCTCTTTCGGAGCTCCATCTTTAAAACTACCTACAACACTAGAAAACCAAATAGAATCTAATGTAGAGTCAATTTTCCATAAAATGAGCACTAACAGAGCTCTTTACGTCAATAGTTTCTCAGATGCAGTTTTTTAAAAAGAGGTATTTTATAAAAAATGTATAGACAAATTAGTAGCTAGTGAATTTATTTTGGTAAATCTATATCTCAGGAGCCATTAGACGTTCATCTTCGTCGGAATGGTAGTTTCATGATATTTACCAAAATAAAGTCACAAAATGTTGATTTATAGTTGTTCGGACAAAATGTTCCATTTATGAAAAACTACATTTCAGGAACTTGCTAGACGTACAGTTGTTTGAAAAAAAAAACATAGAGCAATACTTTGGTAAATATTTTTGATGATATTTACCACTGCTTCGAAAATAAACGTCATAAAACACTTTATAGTACATTCAATTATTACTAGCTTTAATTGAATGCTGACAGACATTGGTACGTGTTCCAGATATTTAATTTTTCATTTTGAACATTAGGTCCGAACAACTAGAAATGAATATTTTGGTAAATATCATGAAAATTAATTCTCCTGCGGTGATAAAGGTCATAAACTACTTTATATCATACTAAACCAGCTTTGAATTAAGTGCCAATAGACATCTCTACGTCAAATGGTTCCTGAGATATATTTTTTCATATATCCTTACCTTCTTATCTCCACACTGAATAATGGTCAACATTAAACACATCATTATAAATAAATGCCCACCTTATATGTGTATTAGACATCCGAAAAACTCCAAAACCTGCTCTAGGGATCATGGATAAAATGTATCCCTATTTCTTCCGATTACCTTGGAAAGAGCGCTACATTTTGTTATACGACGTTTAGGAAAATAAGGAAAAACGAGATTGACGGAGGGAAAGAACATTTTTTTTTCTATAAAAGATGATAAGTTAGCTTAGTTCATATAGCGCCAGATCGGTGTGCCAACCCGGCGCCATGATTGCCATAGGCACACTGACATACGAAAAAAGAGTAGCTAAATGAGCTTTGCGTGCTTTTATATCTCTAGGCGGGCTACCAGCTTGACAGGCGCCAACTGAATATTCATTTTACAAATAATCTTTAATATAAGGCGTCACGAAACTGACTTAATACTACCTTTTTAATCAGCTACCGATAAAAGAGCTAGGTCGGGTCAATCTGGCTCACCGAATAATTAGAAAATAAGAGGTTATAGTTGTTTTCGTTATAAATTAATGTTGAATGTCCCGCTCTAACCCTAATTCATTTTTTCTTGATAACAACTAAAACGCCAACTAATTGTTATTTGCCGTACAGGTCCCTCCAGCAATACCTTTCCTATTGGAACCGATGTGCGGTGAAGTGCCCGGCAACAGGTGTATCAATTGTGTTGTTTATTCCAACTTGCGAAACAGAACGGTACTTGCAAGCTCAGTTCACTTGATTGTTAATGAAGGACATCAAATCCCGATCAGGATCAGCCTTGTTGAGGATAAGAGTCATAACGTTAGTGTTATGCTCAGCAAACGAATCCTTCCTCCGATTTCACTCAACTTATCATTCTGCGAGACAGTTCTTTTCTTCAATGCTGGGTAAAATAATTTTTTATATTGTTTAGTGACAGCTGTTCATTTAGCATGCACTTCTTCTAATTTTTGAGTGACGGTCAGTATTTATTTCCTAGTTCCTCAAGGGAATAAGGGAAGATCTATCTAAAGAAAGGAGACTTCATCCTCCCCGAAAGTTTGAAAACCCTAAAAGATCGGATTTTAAAGATTTCTAACTTCGAAAATTGTGGCCAAACATTCTTCAAAAACTTTATTAGTATTGCTTATAACGCTGCTTATTGAGATTAGTTTTCCAAAAAGCGTTTACGAAAAGATGATATATTTGTTTACATTGGATAATCCGGTCCAAATTGTTATGACAATATAGACTGTGCTCCCGCAGCCTCAGTAAGTGGTTGCAGCAACGGCCTTTTCCAATAAAATCAGTGGATTTTATCAAATTTGGCCCTCTATTTTCGTTTACACATTCGTAAACATATTTTCCTCAAGACACCAATATTTCAAAAACGGCTCGACCGATTTAGCCTGAACTTGATGGGATGTTGGGTATTAGTCTGAGAATGGTCTAGTATTAATTTTAGTGAACTCCGTTTGATTAACAGTGCCCAAAAGTATTCTTTCCACAAGCATGTTTCAAACCCGAATTTTTTTAGTTTTATTCTCAAATAATTAATTCATTTTTTTTATAAAATTAAAATTATAATATTGACCGTTAAAAATTTGAATTATAGGAGTTAGTATGTTGCTACCTATCGAATAGAAATGGTGAGTGAGCTATACAGATCCACACAGAAGTTTTTTATAATCGCAAAAAACAAAACTACATTCTGCATCTACTGTTAGTAGGCAATGAATGCATTAATAGCCAGCTGTCACTATACTTTGAAGTGATATATCTGCTCAATCGCTCATAATAAGGTTGTGTGATAGATTTAAGGATGTAATATACTCAATAGTGACCCCTGAGCCAATCGACGGTGTTACCATGCGACCTATCGTGGGAGTCATGCCAGCTAGGGCGTGCATCGGCATGGCAATGTTCTTCAAAATGACAAGTATAGCCGCTTTCGATTTCCATCTATTAGTCGAAATACAAGGAACCGACATTGTTGAATCCAAATTCATTGGGCACGTTGTTTTCCCCAAAGTAAGTCAAACATATATTATTATCAACAGTTGATTTTATTTAATGTTCATTTTACAAGAATTATTCATCTGTATCAGGTAGAATTTAAACCAAAAATGTTGATACTGAGGTCTACACCTTGCTTTTCAAGAGACTGTTATAATATACAAATTGAAAATCAGAGCCCTGCCGTGGTACAAATCCAATTCCCAATGGATAATTATCCCCAAATGACACTTTCACTGTCCAAGAACGATAAACTTCCTGGTAATTACTTATTTTTATCCTCTTTAATGCTTTGCTATGGATAAGTTAAGTTTAGTACACTTTAATTTGTTAATGGTAATAATGGACTTTAATATCCATTATTGAATATTTTCAAGTTATCATGAAAATTATCATTAATTTGTTATCTTGGATTCCATCTTTTTGCCTTATTAATAATTATTAATCTGAAGGATTCCATAGCGTAACTTTAATATAATCAAATCTTATTATTAGTGTATGAGAAATTATTTAAAGATTTTCATTCTTTAAATGCCTTTGTTTTTTTTTCCCCCAGGTCTTGATGATGATGGCTTAACTTTACTACCCAAAGACAATAAAGATTTGTTCTTGCACTTTAAACCCCAAGACCTTGCAACCTACGAGTTCTACTTACCATTCATACTGAACCGAATAATCGGTCCTCCCGTAATCAATAACGATGACACCCAAAAACCCGAAACATATATAACTATAAACAGAGAAAAGTAAATATAAACCATATTAGATGATTAAAACTAATGCACAGACTTTTGTTTGTTGTCATGATTCATAGAGCCTGTTAAGCAACCAGGGGGTATGGCGGGAGGTTAACTTATTAGGAGCTGCCGTTGTCATAAAAAAAATATTGAACTGAAACAAAATGATTTGTTGTTCAGATATATCACTAAAGTTTAGGAAATAACTAAATTTACTTTAATTTAAAATTATGCTAGCAGTTTTATTTTACATTAACCTATATACTATCGTTTAAAGTAAATATAAAGGCATTACAGACTTTAGGAATATTTCTACTTATGACTCGTGTTGAAATTTTAAATGTGTTCATAAGAGAATGATACAAATCTCCTGTTGTAATGACCAATCTTCAGTGATAGGTTCAATTCATCGGCATCATTTAGTTTTGAATAGTTCAGTTGATCACGAATTTTAACACTGAAGGGACCACAGAACCTTCGTTGTAATTTAAGCCGTTCCATTGCACCACCTGCAACAAATTCTAATGACAAAAGAAGATCTTCATCTGTACATATTTTGGCTTCTTGTAGACATGCCGCTGCTGCTTGGGACATTGGTTAGTCGGCTTTGTTGCGTGGCAAGTCGCCCGCCATAATGGAGGTAGTTACTCTATTTCATTCCGTCTTTCCCAATTGTTTTCTCCATTGAATAGAGTTGTTCTCAACAAGATGTTTGTTAAGATGGAACTGGTTCTTCAATCAGATTCCAGGTCAACAAAATGGAAGAATTCTTTGGCTAATATCACTCTTACAAGAACTAGAACCACTTTTAATTAAGACTAATTTTATAAGCTCAGGAAAAAAAAAGTTAAGAGTGATAGGTAAATGAAGAAATGCGATTAACTTGAAAAATGAACCTTATAATATAACAATAAGAAGACAGCAAACCTAAAAGTTCGATGCTTATACAAGAAATGATTATCACTTATAGCCCACTAAATCCGGCCAAAACCTTAATTTATAAGGTTAGACCTAGTACAACCCTCCAGTCTATTATCTGGATCTATTTTTCGAATTCTTTTCGAACGGTGAACTTTATATTCTAAGTAAACAAAAGAAATAGTAGATGAAAACTAAAATCAATTTAAATAGATTAAGTAAGTAACTAATAGGTTTTTAATATAAATGAATAGTGAAGCATAAGTGACGTTAAAGGAATAGAGTACGGTCGGTAGTTATTTAATTTCTCTTTTCAGCAACAAATTGAAAAAGTTCTTCGATCTTGAGTGTCCTTCAAAGGTTTCATCAATACACGTGGACTGCAGTGTAGCCAAAGGTTATCTTGAATTCTCCAAACGTCAATTCACATTTAATCTTTTGGAAAGGAAAGAAATTGAAAAAAAGAGTATAACACTGAAAAATATAACAAAAGACAAGATCAACTTGTTTTTGGATGCAGCAATTCTGGCTCCGACTCCGTTCAGGGTTGTAAAGGGGCCTTCCGATCGCAACCAGATGGCGTGTTTAGTCCCGGGCGATTCCATAACTATCGAGATGAGTTTTGAACCACTCTTTCCAAATGTTTTCGAATGTGATTTGCCGCTCTTTGTGAAGGAGCACAGTGAATCAGCAGCGTACACCAACATCCATGTCAAGGGCACCTTGCCCAAATCTGTTCTATACTGTCCCACATATTTGGTAAGTTAAATAACTTTTTTTTTTTTAATTAAGACAACGTTTTCAGTCTTTGGAGATTGAAGCTAATAAACGTAATCGTTTTTCTCTCTAATAAATTTAGTTATCTATCAGTGAAGTAGGATCTCCCACTAAAAATCATGAGGCTATCAACTAGTTCATCTATTGCAGGGATTGACACATGAATCAGTAGGTTATTAAATTTGTCATGCTTAATTTTGTTATTGAAAGAAAAATATTCATGTTCTCCTATTAAAAAAGGTAATTTGGACTCAGTTTTTATAACGGAATTTCAATATCAATCATAGAAATAGGCAGAAGGGCGACAGTAATTGGCAGAGAAACGGAGAGTGGTCTAGAAGTTTTCTTTTTTGTCATCAGCATGTTTTCTTGAACTCATTTACACTTTGCACTACAATATTCTATTGGGTTGGTTCAACATATTTTTATAAGGAGTCTATCTCTATATGATTCTCTATGAAAAAAGTCTGCTAAGTACATTTGTCAGCATAGCTTCCTTACCATGTCTATTATATAAGGAGAAACATAATTGCCTACATTTCAAGGTTTAAAAATAAGTTTTGTTGTTTTAATTTTTTCATAGATTTCGTTTGTTGTTTTAGAATAAAATATACCGGGATGTGGCGGTATCTTTGAATCGCGTTAACAAAAATACTTTAATAGTGGAGCGAAAATTGTGGTGAGAATTTAATAAAATGAATACTCTGGATCATTCGATCACACTAGTTCCCAACTTAATTCCAAATTTGGGCCAAGTACAACGTGTCTTTTGCGACATATAGCTGAGCCTAGTAAAATACGTTTACCCATGCGAAAGCGAAAGCAGTAGACGGCATCTGATAAAATGTTTTATAATATTTTGTCTACTTTGATCTTGGTAGTAAAGGCTGTATACCCTAAGGGAAAGGTATTTAAAATCTATCTCCACGAGCTTCATGACCTTGCCTGATTAACCTTCTTATTTTTATTTTTATATCACTAAATGGATCCCAAGCTAAAAGCACGCCATAAGTACGATCTAAGATGTTTACTGAGAAGGAGCTTGAGGAAGCTGTATAATGTTTCACTAGAACGGACTTCCATAAAGAAGCATAAGCATTGTTTTGAACTGTGACTAGGCTCCAAAAGTCTGAAAGATATAAATAGTGGTAGGGGTGCGGTCAGTGAACAACGCAAATCTGTTTTTACATCAAACAGAGATCAGACAAAATTATAAAACAAAGCAAAGCACTATGCACGCCCCCAACCATTTCCTCATTCATATGATCATCCACGGCCAACTACTATCATTATGAAAAGATATTAATTTATCTTATCTTATAGCAGTTTGAATACTGAACTCGAGTCACAAGTAATAATATTTTAAAGAACAACTTATCATCAGTACATTACTAACGTTTCCAATGATGATGTAAGTTTTTGATACATATTAAAAATCTTACAAAAGTATTGTGATGTGTCCCTGAGAAAAAAAAAAGTTTCTGGGTGATGAGCATTGAAGAAAAATCTGACCTTTTCACCAAAAATATTTGAACTGTTTTTACATGGGATATCACACAAAATTATACACGACAACACTATACTTTGCACTGAACGTACGCTTCCAACTGTCGCCAAAAACTTTTCGCAAAGAAAATCATTGTATCATTATTGTTCAACATTATAGTGTAGTAGAAAACATTCAAGAAATCTCTTGTGATCCTTTTTCAAAGTTTAATTGTTTATCTTCTTGTTGGGTCACTTATCTCTCACCAGTTTACCTCTCTTTCTGTTTATGTTTGTTTAAGTCTCTTCCTTTTTATTTATTGCCATCTTTTTGTTTTGTAAAATTTTTAATTATGTTTCTGGTGGCAATTATATTTCTTCTTTATTCTCCTTCCCTTTTATCTTCTCGTGTAACTACATTTACTATTTCCACTTTATGTTATGTTTCTTATGATAATACTATTTGTTTTTTTATATTTTTTTCATGTAATTCCACTATTTCTTCATTACATTTTCATTTTTCTCGTGTCTTGTATTTTTAAGCTCCAATGAAATCCTGCAATTTAGGACAAAACGTGTTGTTGATCTGGTATATCTCGTTCCATCAGTAGAGAAAATCTGTCTACATCATTCTATCCCAAGCCTCCTTCATGGAAAAAAATTACTTCATTTTCCTTTTCAGTTTTTTGGTCACTGAAATATGATCACATAACTCTGGAACAAATAAAGCAGCCTGAAAGTCGCTTTATGTGGTTTATACTACCTTTGCTATGGCCCTTAATTTTAATTTTTCTTTGATGAATTCTATCGATATCCCTTCCATCTTCTTTTGATTCTTCAGATCCTTCCTCAACCAAATACTTATTGTCTCTGTTAATTGCACATAAGTCAAATTCTTTAGTCAAAGATGCTCTATGCTGTCTTCTTGGCTGAGGGTTTTGTGTATCTGAGGGTCCATTTCTCCTGTGTCGTCTATTATTTTCTTTGTTAAACCAGCATTCCTTTTTTAGGTAACCTGTTTTTTGCAAATAAAGCAGGCTGTTAGGCAAATGTTTGACCTTTCACAATAGGCCTTTAATGCTTGTTCATTCCTGTTAAGGTTATTTCTTCTTTCAAATGACAAAAGCATTTCCCTTACTTCACTGAATTTAATTTTCCTATTTACCAAAATAGCAATGACAACAGGATCATAAAAAGGTGGTAAGCCTTCAATGATATATCTTACTGATTCTCTGTCAGTTAGGGATTTACCCAGTTGAACAATCTCTTGAACTAAACAATGAGAACTCAAAAGATATTCATCCAATGTTTCAGCACTGTTTTGGGCAAGGTCAAACATCAAATCTAATTTAATCTTTTTTTCTGGAACGCCCTGAAACTTCTCTGTTAATTTTTCCCAAATCTTTTTCGCACTTTTTTCACCTCTGATTGGCAGCAATATATCATCACTGATTGTTAGAATAATAGTAGATGTGTTCTCTTCAATTTTCATCGACCAGATTCCCTAATTTTCTGCGGCAAGCTTTCAATGTTGAATGCTGTGGCGTTCATTGTCCTTTGTGTTTTGATTTCGGTGGTTCTAAATAATATCACAAAGCTTACGTTCCTGTTAATATACGAAAATAAATCTCGTCACTAAACCACGCTCTGCTACCAGTTTGTTGTAGAATTTAGGGAGGGTTTTATAAAAAAAGACTAAGTGTCTATGATTCCACGACCGACTACCCCAACAACAAAGGTTTCACATCAGAGGAGCAGTGTCGCCATCTACTGTTATTTACAAACCAAATAATGAAACCTCTTTCTACAACAAAACGTAGCAACACCTGAAAAATGTATACCATCGGCTTACTCCCATTTGAAAGGTTTTGTTTGATTTAAATTAAATAGTTCTTAAATTGTATATCTCCTGAAAAAAAATCTGTTTTTATATCACGCCTAGATCTAATAGTGGCATAGATAATTGTTTTTAAGAATATGTTGGCATGATATTGTTATTAGCTTTTTGACATAAAAATTGTAGATCCACTTTTTGCCGGTACCTACGGATTGCTATATTGAAAGATATGTGGAAGTCATCGCTACTCATCAGTACAGAGACACCAAACTCAATTGTTTTATGAGAAGAATCTCGGGGGAGTATCAAGGAGAAGATGTGTTTGAATACATCTACCCAAAAGGAAATAAGATACCGAAAAACCATGAACCATTTACAGTTCCAGTCATAATAAGATTTAAATCGAGAAGAAATATTTCTGTGAGGGGAACTGTAAGTATAATATATGTATAATGGTTAAAATCATTTAAATGTGTTTTCTAAGAATGGAGTGGATTTTTCTAATAAGGATTCACATGCGGCATTCCTCCCGCAGATAATATTCCTTTCCCTATATCGGATTATTTGTATACAATCTTATTTATTTGTTTATCAATTATAATTCCAACTATCATCCAGGACATCAATCATTGTTTTTCTTTTACCAGTGAACTGCAACGCATAATTAATCCGTACTTATCCGCCCCTTAGGCCTTTTGAATTTATTATAAGAAATTAATTTATCAGTAACCCTTAACAGGGTGAATTGTGGGGAGAGGGAGCTACTTATAGCCTGTAATTGAATGATTGCTAAACCTTGTCCCTCTCTGAGCAATTAAATAACAAGAAAACGTTTCACCAGCATCGAGAACACTATTTTTGTTGATAATGTACATTTAGCCCTCACAATTAAAGAAAACAAATTAACTAACTACAAAATAATATCTGGTGTGAAGAATAGATTTATTGAAAGAAACAAACAGAAAATTAAACTTTTTAACAACACTAATGAAATCAAATTAAATAATAAAAGTGATGTCTCGTACTGACGTAAAAACACCCTCAAGGAAACTTAAAGCTATCCGTTTTACCCGTTCTTGGAGAGTCAGTGGTATCATTATATGTCCAACTGAATGATTGTACTATCGAACTAGCTCTGGCATTATAGTTATCAGTGAAACATGTCTCAATCACATGCATTCACCTTGACAGTGCATACACAATAGTACAGTTTCAGCTATTTCTGCAACAATGGCAGCCATTACTATGTTGTAACTGTTTGATAGTTGCAATCATGACAGTATTTATGTAATAGTACAGTCGCACTGAATATGGCGTGGTACTAAATAGTAAAACTGATCTCAGTGGACAAATAATCGTGTTTGACAGTTATGAATATATGGCTTGACAGTGAACTGTCGCAACATACGACCTTAATACCCGTATAATATACCGATCACGATCGGCGGGAAAACATTGTTTATATACATTTGAAATTTAGAGTCCAATAAGTTGAAATTCCATCAGCTCCAGACCCCAATAACAAATTTGGCAAAATACTCGTAATCTACCACAGACCCAAAAATGATTCCGCCCAGAACTCCGAAAGAAATCTACCTCAGACCCAAAAAACAAATCCAGGAAGGCCCCAAAATTATCGTCATCGACAGCTGAACTGAGTTGCTGAAAGGTAACAGGCGGTAATTGAATGAACTGTCGATATTTGTTAGCTATTGGATCCTTATAATGTATAACTCCAGTGGGTCCACTCTTACTTCTTAAACTGCATGAGTCCACAACAGTACTTTTGGCATTCAAAATAAAAATATCCATAAATCTAATTTTCGGCTCCTTTCAAGTTATAAGTTAGAACTGTAAAAGTGTCAAACTCTTAAGAATAGCCTAATAAGAATGCTTCCTTTCGTACCACGTACAGTTTAAAAAATACAAAGCTATTTGTAGTAATTTTTATTCATTAGTTTATACAACTCAGTATAAAGTTATATGCAAATTTAATGAAATATTTGCAGATAGTTCTGTCAGATGAACAAGATGGCAATTGCAACATACAATTTTCAGCCTGTGCGGATAATTCAGTTGTGACAAATCACATATACCTCTATCTAAAACTCTCAGCAAAGGAGGTTAGTTTTTATTTAAAGCATCATTCATTCATCTTGCTCTACCTACCGAAATTCTAGTAGCTTCCTATCGCTGCTAAAATAGTTATCTGCTAAAAAAATCAAATCTTTCTGTTTATTATGATTACCGCAGAGCAGTGGTCCCCACTGATTCTACTAATTACAGTTAGAATGTTTAGTTGCATTATATGAATATCATTTATTCGGTATCTTAAACATTGATTCCTCCGATTATTAATAAATAAATAATAATATTAATGTTAGATGTTGCCATAAACAGTATTAGGACATTGGTAAAAAAGAATAGAAAACGATAAAATGTTGACATTGTGAAAAATAGAGAAAAAATTAGATAGTCATAGTAGAGGATAGAGAATATTGCTATCTGGTAGATTGTGTTTATTTTGTACTTCTAAAGTTATAGTTTTGATTAGGGAATGTTTACTACTCATATATGATTTCTTATATCATGAAATTCTTTGTTGGATGTATTAATTAGCATTTTAATGCATTATATTGGTAAATAGTATTTGTTTGATCGGTTGTGTCGTATAAACATTTCATTACCATGATTCGCTAATTTCAATTTTTTTTTCTCTAAATTTTAAAAGTTTTTATATATACATAGTTTTATTTTACTATATAATTATATATTCACTACATATACATATATGAAGTTAAGTTTTTAAATACTCAAACATTTATTAATACTTATTTTTTAAAAAGAAAAAAATGTAACGTGATAATAAAAATAAATAGGAATTTAAAATTTAAAAATAATTAAGGATACCAAGGTTAGTACAATGGAAGACAGATAGTTGCCTGCCAGTTCTTGGAATGATCATACATATGATTCTGATCAGAAAATATATTTTTTAAAAGACGGAGTTACTTTATCAAATTATGATATAACGTTAAAAAATGAATTTAGTGACTTTGAAAACATAATTTGGATTTTTTTATTGCATGCACTCTACGGAAAAAAGAAGCGAATTGGAGAGCTTTTGTGGAGTTAATGTCGCACCAGAAAACTTGCTGCGCACTCAACCATTTCCCTCCATGGATTAACGCCTAACGGTGTTTCTGTGAAGAGGAAAGAACAGGTGTAGGTTGTTGTTTTAGTGGGTAAAAATAGGTACCGGCCTTTCCGCATCTTATGAAAATTTTCATCGACCTTAATAAAAAATAAAACAAAAAACCACCATGTTGCGATACTTGGTTATTTGGACTCAAGGGACCTAAAAACGTGTTGTTCGTCGAAAACTCGAATTCGAATTTTGCATGTTCGCGGTATGGGTAAGTGAAAATAGCAAATCGTACCTTTCCATAGCTTTCTGCTTACTTTAGTCAAACATATTCTACAATTAGTCACCCTACAAAAATGAAAGGCCTTTAATTTTTATCCATAATATACTTTTAGGAAGTAGACCCATCAGTTTCTTCGACAGAAACGATTGAAAAACGGCCGTTGGTACGTATTGAGAGAATTCCCAATTCTACTATGAATCAGGAATTTGTGGAAGAAGTTTTAGAATACCCGAGGTTTCCAAAGAAGACAAGCTTTTCTCGTTTTGCTGGTTACATGAGAAGGTACTTAACTGAAAGAAATTATTTTGTTATTTATAGATTACATTCAGTTAATTTAATTCCAACTTTGGTTTGGAAGTATAAAACTAACAGTTTCTTAGCTTTCATACGCCAGGTAATATTTATTATTATGAAAATTGTTCGAAGTTGAAATCTTTGATTGATCGGTTCAATACCAAAACAGTTTTTTTTTACAACGGATGGAAAAAATATTTATAGCAAAACATATTAGATGTGAATGAAAATAACATTTCGTCTAATATACAAGTGAGTTGTAATGTTATTTTTCTCTCTGTTTTGCATGTAACTTGTGCTATGTACTATCTATACTGCTATGCTATCTATCCGCTAATTTGAATCTAACAATTATTTTATTACATTTCTCGCTTATCCTTTTCTCAAACCCCTCCATAAGCATTAGAAAATCATACATTTCTTTTGATGTGGGCGACTTTGTTCCTTCTAATCCTTCAAATAATTTCAATATCAAACACGCGGAAATCAAATTTATTCTAACAAAATATATCTTTACCGGGTAGTTGGACCCATTACGAGAGACTTAAAATCAATTGGGTGGACCCACATTAACTTTATCTATTCATTATTATTACCATTATCATCATTATCCCCATTTATTCATTATTATCATCATTATACCCATTTATTCATTATTATCATCATTATACACATTTATTCATTATTTAAAATTATTTATTCATTATTATTATCATTATTACCATTTATCCATTATTATTATGGGCATAATAAAATACAAAATCAAAATTACAAAACGAATACCAGTAATTAATCACTACATGCACATTTATTATTATGCAAATGAAAATAAAGTTCTATGATTAAAAACCAATTTATCTGAATCATTTTCACAACTATAATACCACTCTTTTTGTTTAATAACAATAAACTGAATTACTTATTAATTACTACTAATTGGTAAACTGGATAGTAAGTCCCCACAAGGGATTCCACTTAATAATGCTATGTACTGCTTTGAGATTTAATCTGGATGCCAGGATAATTTCTGAAAGCAATTATCTAAAAATAAGTCAAATAATTAATTATACATTGAGTCCTAAAAAACTAATTATTATTGGATTCTTTTCCGAAGTCTATTTGTGTGTTTACCAGTTTACCATGACTTTTATAAAGAAATTTTACTCTTGCCATTGTTACTTGTTTTTATTCTTATCATTGTATTATTTTGTATCTTTTTAGCCCTGTTGAAGCCCTGCGAAGTGGGGCGAAACGTCGGGAAATTAATAGTTGTAAACTATTTTTGTTTCTCTTTTGACCGCAACATTGACCATCTTCTTATATATTGTTATAATAATGGCTAATGCCTCGATACATAGCACTTGAGCAGGGATTATTTTTGGAAATTACCAGAAATTGTGTAGTCGATGGCAAAATGCCACTGTTTAAACGCAGTATGATGATTGCCCAGAGGAATAAAATAACTGTAAGATCTCATACTGATTTGTAAGATGATTCGAATGGAATTACATCCCTATCGTACATAGTTCTCTTAGTTTTTATAAATCATGATCTTGATCTGAATCAGACAAGGAAAAATCACCATACTAAAAAACATCAGCAGTTGTTGCAACCATGACAATTTTTACAGTGAAAAACAATGTAAACGGCTAAAGGAAACCCCTTATGGAACTTAACGAAGGGCCTTTCGAACTAACACTAGCCGGATGAAAGCACATCGGGAAAATCTTTTTTTAAGTCAGTGTTACGAATTAAAAAAACTGAGAATCGGAAACAAACATTTGTTTGTAGTAGTCGACAGAAAAATGGATTTTTGGGGTTTATATAGAGCTAATTTACTAGGCGAAGTGATGGATAAAAATGGCCCACTAAAACCGTATCATATTTTGGGTAAGTTTCTGGAAAAACAAGTTATAAAACCATAAGCTGATTTATGAATAATGGAGTAAAATTTTATCGTCGGAAATAAGAACAGAACTTTTTTTTTTGCCGGTGACATACGCGGTATCTTCTTAAAGTAAGAAAACATGATACCTATAACTCACATTTCAAGTTATTTTATAGCATTTTGATCCATGATAATACCTATAACTCACATTTCAAGTTATTTTATAGCATTAACACCTATAACTCACATTTCAAGTTATTTTATAGCATGTTGATCGATGATACCTATAACTCACATTTCAAGTTATTTTATAGCATTTTGATCCATGATAATACCTATAACTCACATTTCAAGTTATTTTATAGCATGTTGATCCATGATAACACCTATAACTCACATTTCAAGTTATTTTATAGCATGTTGATCGATGATAACACCTATAACTCACATTTAAAGTTATTTTATAGCATGTTGATCTATGATAATACCTATAACTCACATTTCAAGTTATTTTATAGCATATTGATCCATGATAACACCTACAACTCACATAAAACTCGCCAATGTTCCTGCCAATACATCTTCTATCAAACATACATTGTCGTGGCCTTTTGATGTAGAGTACAACTTACTCCTACACATACATACTTTTGATGTAGAGTACATACTTACTCATACACATACATACTCTTAAATTGCTGCCAAAATTAATTATTCATAATACCTCGACAATTGATCTCAGAATCTTTTAATTTATTGATTCATTATCTTGTTTGTTCTTTGGTGTCTGCCTCAGTTTTTAGGAACCTCTCAAGCCTTTGATTAAATTATTCGACTCATGGTACTGGAGCCAAGTTGCTCCCCGCTCCCCGATTACTTTACATAAATCGGACAGTTATATAAGCTAACAATGCCATAGTAGAAATTATTTGCACGGCTATAAATGAATAGTTTACTCATTTTATTCTTTCTAAGCGTTGTAAGGCTGAAATTTCAAATTTCGATATGAGTTTCGTCTACCTAAGTTGGTGATTTTTCCAACAATGCAACGGAAAAAAGAAATACTCTTAGAATAAGATGTTTTCATACTTACTTTTCAAAGTAAATTTAAGCTCATTGTTTTAATGTCACTGTATAAATTCCCATAAAAACGAAACAGAATAATTTATTACTTATTAAGAATAAGTTATTACACTATAACCTGACAAGAAAGTTATAATGCTAGGACGTGAATGCAGGGATCAATAAAACATATTTTTAAGAGAAAAAGGAAAAAATTTATAGTTGAATAGTTTAAATATTATTCATTTCCCACTCGTTTTAATCACCATACTTGCTTTTTTCCGTTCTTAACAGTTCGAATCTTCTCTTATCTCGCTCCGACTATCACTTATCAATCTTCTTGTGCTGAGGGTTCTACCCACGTAATAGTTTTAAATTCCTTATTTCTTATTAATTAGCTATATAAATAAACAATATTACTGCATAATGCATATAAATGTTTTTCAAATAAAGACTAAATATTTCAGAGCATTGCGGACGACGGAACAATGGTTGTTTGAGCAAGGATTCAGTGGCTCTTATAGAATGATTATTGGCAACCACATTGCTTTCTCGAAAGCCTTTGTAAATGCTACTCATGCCAGATCTAAAAGTAGTTATCACGACACTGTCAGGTCTATAATAGATCTACTTTCTAATTTTGTTGGTCGTGATTTACTGTTACAATATCAGCTTTCAACGTAAGTACATAATATTTTTTTTGTATATATATCTTTATTTACTAATAATTTTGAAAAGAGTAATTTTCGATTTTATTACGTTGGCGCATCGCATTTTATATTTTTGGGAGCTTCTAATAATAGATCTGTGGACCTTGAATTGAGTTTTCACGGGTAATATTGCTTACCCTGGTTATGATACATTCTTTTTTTTCGTACTTATGATCATATGACTCATTCTTGAAGAAATAATAGTATTTTACAGGGAATCAATGCCAAATCACGACTAATTATTCACTTTTTTTTCCTACCTTTTAAATTTTATTTACAATATATAAAATACTTATATCTAATACCTAAATATAAATATATATACAACCCACTTGGCTCGCCCTTTGCCACATGGAGTGGGTTGGATCTGCTGAAGGTGGGGAAGGGAGGTCAGAATATTGGTACTGAAGCCGCTGGCCGGGAGGTACCAGAACAGGCAGGAACCGCTTCAGTGGGGCTGATTATTGACGGGATCTCCACATATATATACGATTTATTTCTTCGGTGGTGATCGGAGGGAACTCCAGCCTCCAGAAATGACGCCTTATTCGTTATTACATTTTAATAAAGACTACGTTTGGTAATACCATTGTGGTAATTAACGATTACCAAGGACTAAATCCAGATTTTATCAGGAAAAAATATGCGTCGCAAAATCCTTTGTAAAAAAATCGAGAAATCTTTTGTGCATATCTCATTGGGATTATCAAAAACATGGTATATTAAAAACCATGTTTAAGGTGCCATTCATATATATGTATAAAATTTATAATCAGAGTATAGGTCTTAATCTAGAATCTTAATACTAAAACTCCCCATGTCTGAGATAGACATTGTACCGTTTTACCTTAACTTATATACATATATTTTGGATCTTGAGGATCAGTGAATAAGACAGTGAAATGTGGTTGTCTTATTGACTGATTTTTTGTTATTAACATCTAATAACAATTCATGCATACATTTCGCTGATATTTTAAGTTCCTTCACTATATAAAAAGATGTCTAATCTAATTAATTATTATTACCAGAACTATTCCTGAAGATGATATTGGGCGTATTAGTTATTGCCTCTCTGTTTACAAGCAAATCCTCTTGTTTATAAAAGTTCAAGGTGGCCATGCTTCTCATATTTTTCCAGCCTACCTCCTAGCCTATGAGGATTACGTCTTTTACTACAACGAGGTGAAGATAAGATTCATGGATAAGTCTCGAAAGGGTGGATTTCACTATCAAGATATCTTTGATGTAACTTATGTAATATAATTTATATAATATATAATATAAAACTTTAAAAAAAAAAAGAGAAAAAGATATAAAGTCAGACACGCTTGGACTGCTGTAAAATACTGGCTGATCTGTCACCTGACATCGAAGTAACAGCTGACTCAGGTCATAACTCCTCCCTAATAGTTTACGAACAATCCTCGTAAACTAAAACTTTACAATATAATAATATAGAAAACAATAACAATAACAATAAAGAAAAACTATAGAATAAAAATATAATTCCTACACACATATCATTGTAAAAACTCATAAGCTCCCCGAAGTAAATGCTTTATACATAATATAATCCTAAGAATAAAATAAAACTCTTCATGCAATAATAAACATAAATAAGCAAAATGAAAAAAAAATTGTTTACTAAAGTCAAAAACAATCTTAAAACAAAAAACAATAAATAGAATAAATAACTATATTCTCTGTAATATTATCTAGCGTTGGCTGGCAATATGAGGACACTGCGGTTTCTATATTGTCATTGCCAAGGAAGTTTTAACTTATAGTTTAGGTTCTATGATACTTTCTACTGTAACAGTATTGTGTTCCCTAATATTTATCACCCTGAATGGACCCTCGTATCGCTGTATCTCCTTACCCCTATTAGACCCCAATTTTCTATACACCAGGAGAAGCCAACTTTTCAGTACATAAGATCTACCTTTTATCTTAAAAATATGTCACGATGGACTTCTCACCGGCTTAGTCTAAGGGAGAAGAAGGGGTGTGAAATGCATACTATGGTTAAACACTGTGTATAAGGTACATTAAACATTTATTATTCACCATTGTAAAAAATTAATCGAGTTCCCATTCTTCATTGAAGTGAAAAGTTTTCGATTTTTTTGGTTTAATACTCATGTTCAAAGGTATATTAGAATGAAAAGAAATATGACGATTTAAAGAATAAATATTGAATTAAATATTTTCCTAAAAAATACAAACACTTCTGAACTGCAGTAATTATCTCCATTACATGTAGAGACATAATAACAATACTGTATATTACTATCGGGAACAGAAATTCAAGTATATTAAAGTCTAATATAGATATATTCAAATTTACAAGAAGTATGTTAAAGTTACAATATATTTATTACGGTTTACAATGATGAATTCCTAATTTATATAATTATTGTTATTCCTAATATATTTGTAACACTGTCCCATATTATTCTCTCCGTGTAATGACCGTAGTTTGGAGATCTGTTACCGAGAATGTTAACTTATCAAGTAAATAGATAGGTAAGTGTTAACGCCATTATATAATTACCTTGTAAATAGTATTTGAGTTTTAGTAGTATTTAATTTAGTTACATATATTTTTATTTGTATAGTTTTATTTAGATTTAGTTATTTGAAAAGAAAAAAAAATGTAATTATATTTGTTTGTAATAATGAGTAATAGAGACAGTTGCTAGGGGTGATAATTGTTGCTAAGAAGCGTCACCTAGCAACGGACCGACCATCTTAGTTTTTTAGAGCAGATCCGACTAATTAGTGGCCCTGGTAGCGTCCTCAGCAGCCCTGTCTGCGTTTTTAGTTTAATGGTTTGGACATTTGTTGAGTGTTTTAGTCGTCACTACAGTTCGAAACCAGACCTTTTCTGTTTCGACTTTAATATAGCAGTTCCGACTAATTAGTGGCCATGGTAGCGTCATTAGCAGCCCTGTCTGCGTTTGGTTAATATTATTTTATTTTACATTTTTGAGTGTACTCGTCGTCATAGCAGTTCGGAACCAGACCACTTCTGTGTTTCGATTTTAATATGAGTGCCAATTAATTAAGTAATTAGTGGCCAACCCCTGCGTTCATTTTGTCGGCTCGCCTAATACAATACGACTGTTGGATATTTGGACCATCAATGAGCCAGACTTACACATCTCGGCAGCACCTAGCAACACACTCTGCCTCTGACCTATCGGTGTGGTGCAACCTTTCGTCGTGCAGTATTTATTTTATTTCTTTTTTTGTGTAAATTAGTTTTATTGTCATTTTCATGATTTATCGAACTATTTTATTTTTATCTGAAAGGCTTTTTTTATTTTTTCTTGTATATTTTGTTTATGTTAGTTAGTTACCTTTTGTTTATTTTAGTTTTAGTTTTCAAATGTTTAAATTGAACCAAATAAATGTTTAATCCAAGCCAGTTTGTTTTTGTTCATTTTAAAGCCTTCCAACCTTGAGGTGGCTTTAACAGTAAGAAAAGCAATTCAATTTAAAACAAAGAATAGGTACTTGCATTTGAACAGAAGAAAAACTGCCGAAAAACTTCCACTGCCGTACCCTTATAGTTCAACTCGTGTCCCCGAAGCCCAAAGAGAATCTCAAATCGTGAAAAACCCGCAAATGTTTGTACGGAATGAATGTATGCTATAGCCTTAAGCATTATATAGGCTACATCTGGTTCCAATCCCTTGTCGATATGATATAAGCAAAGATGGTCACTCAATGTGCCATTAAGCCACTCTATACCTCCTCTAGTCTTGGGGTGTCCTGGTGTGTTGAAGTGGCATGTCACATCAAGTTCATTTATTTCAGTTCGAATACTGGCATTGTCGAATTCTCCGGCTTCGTCCAATGCGATGCGCTCCGGAACTCCGTAGAATGGGAACCACAATCGGAGAACTGTCAACACTGCTCCCGACAACTTATCCTGCATCTGGTGCGCCATTTCTTCTGCGAATATCTTGCTGAAGATATCAATCATGGTTATAGATTTATATCCTATTCATGTGAATATATCGTTTTGCAGATCGTTGAGCGGTGAATATGGGATATGTGTTTCTTCTTGTCTTCCATTTGGTGGGTTTCAGTCATATTTCGTGAGTAAACTAACGTCACAATTTCCAACAACCTCCGTGATTATCTTCTTCATCCTCCACCAAAAGTACTTTCTCTTTAACGCGTTCAGGGTCTCTGAAATTGCGTGGTGATTTGTTTTGCCATGGTGATGCTATGGTCAACTCTCATCGCTCCTCTTCCTTAAGGGTTTTCACCATCTGCTTGCAACAGATAAACCTCCTATTTGTTCGCTACGCCAAAGTCGCTTGATTTTCTCCCAGACGATGGCATTCCCGACGTAAAGGTGATGAGTTTCTTCGGGCCCTGAAGAATCCTTCAATCCTATAAATCTGGTCGTCCCTCACACCTGGCTGTGACCAAAGCAACGAGATTTTGCCTCTCCCATACTTGCTTCACTCAACCTGGAGCAATCCAGTTGTCCTCGTCTTTCATATAATCTGCCACCTCTTATCGTTTATTATGTCTTCCAGTTCCTCCATATCTACTGGTCTTCCTTCCTCCAAGCTGTCGTTAGATGAATATTTCTCCCTATCGTCTTGCTCCGCCTTATGCAGTTCTTCTTTCTCTCCCTTTATCCACTCCCACAGGAATTGCCTAGACGGTTCTCCGGCCTCCTCTTCTACTACATTTACTATAATTGCTCGAGACAACCAATCGGTTACCAGATTTTCTTTTCCTGATTTATATATTATTTCCATGATGTACTGGGCAAGGAACTCCTTCCAACGCCTAAACCTAGCTGAAGACTTTTTCAATATTCCCACCCATTGCAGAGGCCTGTAATCAGTGTGTACTCTAAATCTTCTACCAAATACATAAGGTCTAAAGTGGTCAACAGCCTACACTATCCCCAAGAGCTCTCGTTTCAGCGCACTGTATCTGGTCTCCGCCTCTGTCAGGCTCCTACTGGTGTACGCCGCTGGGAGATTTCCTCCTTCAACATCTTGAGACAACACCGCTCCCAACGCGTACTCACTCGCGTCTGTAGTAATATTGAATTGTCAAGTGAAGTCCGGGAAAGCCAGCATCGGCTCCGGCTGCAGCGTCTCCATGCACCGCTTGATATTGTCTTCCACCATCGGATTGATGATCACTTTTCTGCCTTTCTTCAGAAGGTTGTTGAGAGGGACGAGGTACTCAGAAATTGCTGGCACAAATCTCTGGTAACAATGTAAAGTTCCAGCAACCTCCGAACTGCCTTCACATCCTTAGGCACTGGCATCTTCCGTAAAGCTGCGACTTTATCCGCGTCAGGTTTAGCTCCTTCCCTGAAATTCGTGAGCTTAAAAAAATTATTTGTTCTTGCCCCATTAATTTCTCTTCCGATAATTTGAGCCCAAATAGCCTGATTCTCTGGAATACGCAGTGTAAGTGTTGGACGTGTTCGTCTTCGTTCTTACTGAACACAGAAGATCATCCATATAAATTTGCCAAAGTGATTCATCAATTCTCATTAAAAACTTGCCCATCAGGCGCTGGAAAGTTATATTTTAAGTCAAACGGCATCTTTGTAAATTTGTAGTGACCCCTCCCAAATGTGAATGCCGCTTCGTATTGATCCTTATGGTACATTTTGATTTGATTTAAGTCTAAAGTGCTGGATACCGTAGCTCCAGTCAGCCTGTCGAAAATGTTTTCAAATCTGGGGCTCAAATACTTCTCATTTACGGTATTCTTGTTCAGCTTCCAGTAATCTATTACCACCCTGTACTTTAAGGTGCTTTCACATGGCGCACTCTTCTTTTTAACTGCCCACAACGAATCATTGTACGTGGAAGTTCTGTCAATAATTATTCTCTGACGTTTTAAACTTTTTCTTTTAAACGTTTTAAACAAGCTCTTCCCGAATGTAGAGACGTAAAGCCTGCGGGTATCTCCTCTCATTTACGTATATCACTTTGTCTTGTTTCAGTAAGATCTCACGGACCTCCCGCTCATCCCGAGCATGTCCCCTTATTTAAAGAAATATCTTCATATTCCCTCTTAAACCTTCGTTTGCAGTCCTCTGCCTCATTGATTGTCCCAACCCGAGCGGCCGCGTTCTTCCACTAAAATTACATTTGTAGATATTACCTCTCAACGTAATTCTCCATTCCCCCTGCTATTCCGAACTCAGTCTTCCACCTTCCCTAGCAAGTCACACCCCACAATTACTTTGTATTCCCTATGCATACTTCCTATGATATGTACCGGCAAGTTTTCAACACTATCTCCACCTACCCCTCTGGCCACCCAGGGTGATTAATTTACACTGATATTCCTGAATCTAGTGTGTCCTCTCTCCACTGCACAGCTTTATTCGGGCTTCTCGGCACATGATGGTGTTGGAACTGCCGGTGTCCACCAGGTGAGGTGCCTCCTGCTATCTTTATTATAGCTAGACCACTGTTCTTTTTTCCTCACGTTATAATTCAGCAGTCTGCGGTCGCCCCTCTGCCAACATCCCCTCTAGATGTCTCGCGTCTTCATGACTCCAGCTCCTCGCCCCCATCCACCTCTGTTCCTTAGTTTCCATTCCCCTGTTTCCAATATGTTCCCTTGATTACCTTGGTTCCGTGGCACCTCTTATTCTTCGGACTCTGACGCTCCGTGGATTCACCTGATGATCTACTCAGTCTCCACTTGCTTCTCCGTATCTGTTGGGTGTTGATCTCCATTGGTTCGCACCGGCCCACTTCTCTTCGGTATATGTATGGACACTGTTTGGCCATGTGCTCATTTCCGCATTCGAATCATCTCGTCCAAGGGCAATGCGCCACTAAGTGCCTAACCTTCCCGCAACCATGACACTTGCAGACCAGGGGATATTGAGGAAATGGAGCAAATAATTAATGACAAGAAGAAACAAATTATTTGGAAAACAAAAACCACCGGAGTGACCAAAATTAAACATAGTGAGTACGGGAGAAGTAAAATAACGACGATCTGGGCGGAACCAGGCGTGAAGAATGACCAGATCTGTAAAATTTTGAAGAAT
>NW_027114174.1:640191-650126 GCF_000696795.3 Halyomorpha halys
TTTTTTTTCTTTTAGACTGAAAATTTATCCGGTACCTATAGTTCCCGGGTTTCGGCACCAGTTAAGTATCGGCGAAAGCCAAATGTCAAAAAAGAGAAGAAGGAATAAGATGTACCACGTGTGAACTGCTGTAACATACTAACTTTATTGGGTTCGGTACATCTCTTTATATACATGCGATCAGCTGATCTTAGTCAGCTGTTTATTCGATGTCAGCTGACTGAGGCTGTTAGACTTAGAGACTCATATAGGTTAGTATATACTACATAAATGGAAATATAGGTTTTCATATACTACATATATGTACATATAGATTTATATATGCTACATAAATGTACGTATAGATTTATATATGCTACATAAATGGATAAGACAGGCAAAATTTACGTAAAATAGAACTAAATATATCATAATATTTTTCCATAATTGAAGGAGAGAGGTTCAACCCAAATTTTTCTACATGAAGAAGAATTCGAAAGGTATAACTTGCAATCATGGTTGGACTTGATATTGCAAATACATAAAACGGTTGTCCAAGCTAACCTGCCGTATCGCCTTGATCTTAAAGTTATAGATGAAACTTCCCTCAAAGAAAACAGGTTTGAGAATATCTAATATTTTTCCTGTAAAGCAAGTAGGTTTTATTTTAATATTAAATAGATCAGATACTTAAAAAAAATTAATTTTAAATTTATTCTATCAGATGGAGCAAGGATCAAACGGACATGTTTCAAGTGTACTTGTAGTACATGTACACGTACGATATGAGCAGGCTAATGATTACTATAAGCAATTTTTGACAATTATTGTTATAAACTATATTTCCATTTCTATGATGTCCTAAATTAACATATGGTACACATTTAGGCTCCTTACTGGTCTAGTTGATAACATTGGAAGAATGACTCTTTTATTTGCTCTACCAGACATTTGGTAAACCCATATATACTTATCACTGTTGCAAGCACCAACTAACGAAACTGACCATCTACACCTCAACTGTCGTTGGACCGAGATATGCTGTCGCTTTTATTTCTTAATGCAGGAAAGTACATCCAACGTGGTCCGACCAGATAACAACATCTATCGGTCGACGCCAAAATAACAAACAGAATATAAACGAACGAATCATGAATGATAAACATAAATGAAATTTGAGTTGGTAAAACTTTTGATTATTAGGGTGCTGTGGAGGCTATTATGATTTAAAGCTGGAACAACATTAATATGAATTAATGTCTGCTGATAAAACTAATATTCAATTGACAATTTTTTTTTTGCGCCACAGGAAGTAGACTATTAAGCCATTTTCCCTCTCGCAACCCTATGTAAGTTTACTTTTGCCTTGAAATGGTTTGCACCTTGTTGTGTGATCGAACAGGCAGGTTCTCCGCACAACCGAATTTAACCAACTTGTCAGCTTGTTCATTGTCATGAATACCAACATGACCTAATACCTACTGCAGAGTTATAATCCTTCCTCTTTTCCTCATTATAAAAACTAGGTTTCAACACTTTTCTTCAGTGGGTGACTCTGCAATATCAGGTGTTGATGTGTAATCGCTGTCTATAGGCTTCCAACAAAAGATTAAAATTAAAATTAAAAAAAGATAATTGAAAGACCTTTTGAAGTGAAAATAATGATACGATTTAACAATTAATAAATTAATTAAGATGAGCTAATGATCTCACATATGGAGTGCACCTAATTAAAAATAAGAATATAATATAAAATATGAAAAAGGAATTAAACATAATATTATGCTACATAAAATAATATGTAACATAATATGTAACATAATATCTAATATAAATAATACAAAAAAGAAAGGTAACACTAGAGTAGTTAGGTAGTTATGAGCAGCTAAAGGATACAATAAAACAAAATGTCATAAGAATAGGATCAAAATAAGGATATAAGTATTTCTAAATAAATCATATATATAATTTAATACACGAACGAACACATACATATAACTAATTTCAATCGTAATACAATTAATCGTAGTTACCCTGTCAATCTGACGCAAATGTTCACTGGAATGATTTGCTCATTCTGGTATCAGACGACCTGATGCCCAAAGTTTGCATTTTCGTGAGTGGCATAAATATTAAAATTTTAAATAGACTGTATTTATTAAACTTACCTCGAGTACAAACGATCAACTAAGAAAAAATATTTGAAAAGGATTCGTCAACAATACTCCAGGCATACATCAGGATAAGCACACTATCATTCTCCACTTTTACTGATTTCACCAGATTCAGTTCCTTAATAATTGAAAACATTTTTCAGTGGAAAAAAAAAAGAAACCGCTATGAGTACAAAGGATTAAAGGAACGCCAACTGTCGGACTAACGAAACCATTGTGCATCTTGGAGTTGTTACTTGTTAGGCTACACAATTCCATTTATAATATATTCTTGGACCAATATCCAATAGATTCACAAGCATTTCTTAAAATTCTTTCCTTTCATTCTCCGTATTTTCCATCCAAAAGGATCAATTAATTATTGAACAAATTCAACGAAATGAGATATTTTATTTCTATATATAGTGGGCTCTCGCTAATCCGAATTAATTAAAACTAACAGGGTTTGGATTAGCCAAAAATTAGAATTTATGAATGGGTAAAAAAAGTCACTTCATAAATAACAAAACAATTTAAAAACAAAAATTATAAATGTAAATTTACATAAAAATATGTTTACAATAATTAGGTAATCATTGTTCAGAAATTTATTTTGAAACTATTCTTGTGAAATAATCTGAAATTTTCATTTGTTGTTTGTTAAAAAAAGTTTATAGGGCCGTAGAAAGAAAGTTAGTAATGACGGTAGTTTTACGTTTTACAGACGCCCCTCCAAACCAGAATTTGATAAATCAGTTTTAACACAATACTCCCATATACGTTTCGGTCTACCCCTCGGACGTTTACCCGTCGGTTCAGTGTGTATTAACATTTTAGGAATCCACTCGTTAGTAAGCCCTACAACCTTCCACGCTCATCTTATACGCCGCAATACTTTGACCTGAATTATATTTACCGGATGCAGTTCCCTTAATTCAGCGTCGTTTTTGTTTGAACATGTATTTTCTTACAACTCGTAGTTAAATATTGTTCAATAGCCTAAACTTCCATTGTATTAACAATACAATTTCTTACTGATGATTGAAAAAAGAAAGAAATTGAAAAATTTGGATTTTATCTTAAATAATAGGAGTCAGTATTTTCAACTGGATTATTTCAGCACAAAGAGTATTTAATAGAGAGTATAAGAGTATTTATACAAAGAGTATTTTATACAAAGAGTATTTATACAAAGAGTATGTATAATTCAGTTTTTGAAGGTAAACAAATATATACTTTTTTTTTGGTAGCCTTTACAAACTATGTAGATATTCGGCCGCCCAAACCAGCCTTCTCCACGCCTGTCTATTTTGGATTACTGCTTTCCAGTTTTGAGCATGCAGCCTTTCGCATCATTGTCGATCCCATCTATCCATCTGGTTTTTGGTCTCTTTCCTGCGATACTGGAATTCATTGTTGTGTAGAGGCGTTCCGATGGATTGCTTCAGGCCACATGTTCCACCCATCCTCCATGTCTTCAAATCATAAAATATTGATTGACCAGTTTCTGCATGCAGTTAACTGCTAGTTCATACATAGATGTTTATGTTCTACAAACATAAAACTAAACAATCAATCTTTTTCGGATTATGGAACGGTCCGGATTATCAAGGTTTCGATTAGCGAGTACACTGTATTTATAAAATTCATTCGGTACAAATTAATGATCTAGTGAATCTACTGTCCATTCCAGTCCAATAAATAACAATGATCTATGATCTACTTCTTTTCTACTGGAATCCATTTTATTTGAGACAATTTAAGGCCGTTTCTTCGACATTAAAAATCGATTAGACAAATTGATCTCCAAAACGTTTTACTGTCTATTTATATTTGAAACTTAAGGAAACACTACTCAACTCTTCATATTGGGCTACAAAGAAGACATTTATGTTGTTCTACCAATGTTTTAACTAAAATTAGGAAGTCAACTTCTTAGATTTTCCAATTTTTATAAATGTAGCTTAGTGATTAACTTAACAATACCATATAATAATTACATCATAATAAAATAGACTCAATTGTAGTCTACAAAAATATATATATATATATCTATTTATTGTAATTATTTTAAGTTAATACGCTATGTACTTTTAATCCAAGGCGTTTAATTTTTTTTTTAATATATTTTATTTTCAATAATGTTAGCGAATTTGAATTATACAGTATTGTTATGTATTTCACTCTCTGCATTATTGTTTTATCATTTCAGCTTCCTAACAACACATAAATCTCTTTCAAGGTGAGTCAACCTAATTCTTGAATTTTAAATTAGTCTTACAAAACAATTGATTTAAAATTATGGGAATGAACTGATTACTATCGACCTGTTTCTTTTATAAAGAATCAAAAAATTTACATAGAAGCCATTTAACGACGCCTCTTAAAGGCTTATCCAGGATCAAAACTAGTGTTGGGCAAGCCATGGTCGTTCAGGTTGTGACATTTCAGCACGAAAAAGGCGAATTAAACCAAAATTATATATAATTATACCAGTAAGTTTATTATTTATTATAATTATTTGCTTGAAAACCATCCCTAACCATTTTTTATTAAATTAATAATTTTTTTTTCACTCTTGGTACGCCCATGGCGCCGATTTTTTTTTCATTTTTTGCACAAGGCTAATATTATTTTGAGATCGATGCACTAATTTTATTTTATTTTTTCGACCTTTTGACCGTCATGAAATACGCCTTCAACATGACAAGAAATAAAAGACCTTTGGCACTGTTCTTCACTGGCATTTCAATTTGAACTCTTATATTTTAACAATTATTTTTACACTATTTAATTGACGAAGGAAATAAAGAGGAAAACTTCAAATAATATATTTCATTTAAAATTGTGTCGTGAAATTCTGATTTTTAGAATTCCATCAGATACCTTGTTATTTAGATTTATCTTGTCAAAAATATGATATATCGACTTCCTAAAGCTTTTCGTCAAATACGTGTTATTTTTGTTTAATTGTCAAAAATATTTTGATGATATTACTAAAACTTTGATGTGCATTGGAAAATGATCGTCAAAAATCTGACTAGTAGTTGTTTTCAGAGCGTATTCACTAACTAGTGAAAATGAAGAAAACGTTACAATTGAAAGTATGCCTCATTTAAAGAAGTTAACTTTGGAGAGAACAGATAAAGTATTGCTGACCTGGCTCAACGTGGTGTATAATTCAATGAAGAACAGAATAGAAGGGGCTGAGCCGAAATGGCCAGAAAAAAATATTACAAATTTACATACTCATTTACAAGATGGTGTAGTTCTGTGTGCAGTAACACTTTTTTATTGTCCTTACATAGAAGAACTGTATTTTCAGGATTTTTATTTTAATCCAAGTGATTCAACACAGGTAATAGTAAAGATATTATTTAAATTTAAAAGTAGAGAGAAAGAAACACTTTATTATAAAGTTGTGCGATTCAACTGCTTTGTGTTGTTGCATAGCATTCATAAGATATTTCATTGACATTAAGTTTGATAAAAAAAAAACCTACCTATATCCTTGGTCCCCTCAATCTTCGTTCATCTAACCACTCATTAAACACTAGATCCCAACCGATTGATTTATATATGCCCTCCTATAGAACCGGCTTCTTTGGAAAATCCTTCGTGATACGTGCAACCTGGAATTCTCTTCCCATCTCCATTCGCAAATCCCCATCCATTCTTACCTTTAAACACCTATTCCTCCACTTATTGTATGGCAAAAAGGACCAATAGGCCCACTTGCCGGACTTGTTCCCCCCCCCCACCATTACCAATACCACTTATTGTATAACCAAACCTCCGCATCATTGTAATTACATTATAAACGGTAGTTAAGGCAACATCCCAATATAATTTCTTGTTACTTACTAAAAATTTGCTAATGCTTGCCAGACAAAAATCTTGATGTATGAACCATGTATTTGTTCTAGGGTACATATCTCCCAGAATAAAATTATTTTTCATTTAATTTTTTCACCGCTGAAGGCCATGGTATCCGCTATCTCGTTCCAACTAATGTCAAGACCACAATATCCAGATGAATATTAAGGTAGAGTAATGTCGAGTCAAATGCAGAACACACGTTTTCAATAATGAACCTTTAAAATCGAAAAAGAAATTTTTTTCCTTCTTAAAATTTTAATGTTTAAAATAATTACTTTTAGAGATTTTTATTTTCACCGAAAAAATAATAGGAATAGTATTGTATGGAATTCTTCCATCTTTGACCATGCAACAATATTCCAGATGTTTTTAGTATGTTTTCTTCCTAGGTAGTCCAGAACAAACTCTGAATCAATTCTGTCTGTCCCGATATCATCTTGGCTACGCCCATTACACCCATTATATGAGATTTTACATTAGTGTTGTTGCAGTTGTTGTCATTCAGCGCACGATGATTTATATTAGTTATCATGATTCCGAAAAACATTTTTATAGTTAATTATTTACTGATATAATTAATAGTTGATGTAAATAAACAACCATTTATTTAGAGCATAAAGGTAAAGACCAAAAAAAAGGTTTAATTTCTTTTGTAGAATCATCATAATGGAGTGATCCTAGCAACAGCTTGGAATGCGATCCGTTTGGGACTGACGGTGGTACCAGCTGATTTCTATAACTCAAATCCAATAGCCATGATGATTCTTGTTTGTCACTTATACAGTGTCATGGGGACATATATACCGCAAGCCGTTATCCAGTTTCTTTCATGTCTTTCCCAGTCAGTAACAAGAAAAATATCAGTAATAAATCCCAACTCCACTCCCATAGGCTACGCAATAAAAATACTAGGGGATTCCAATGGATCCTTTTCAATAGAAAAGTTGCGTCCAGTGTTAGTACTCGCTGGCAAGTCTTCAACTACTATACTAGTAAACTTTACAGCCAGGACAATAACCCCTGTTAAAGGTAATACAATTGTTAGTACTAGTATAGTTTTTTCTTGATTAGTTAGTTTCTTAAACTTGGAATAGTAAGTCAGACTGTTTATTCCTAATACCTAAAATAAGAATGTTTTTGTTCACCAGTATGTCACACGAGTTGTGCACCTTTAAAATTAAATTTAATAAAATAGAAATAGTTTGGTAATGTTTATTTTTTATTTATCCATTAAAGACTAATAATACAAGCTACCACAATGAAGGTTATATCAGACCTCTAAGTGTTCATTAATACTATACATACAGAGTAAAAAAATGAAAATAATAATAAATAAAATATAAAGATAACAACAATAAAAATATAAAAACATTAGTATTGTAAAAACTATATATAATAATACTAAAAAAATAATAGCAATTTAATATAAACACAAAGTAAAGAAAATAATTCCATCTTAGCTCGCATTCATACTAAATATACAGTAAGCCCTGGGTACTCTGAATGAAGCTCTGTCCTCATGTGGAAGGCAGACCCCAAGAGATCTCAGCACTTTTCTCTCACCCTCATCACTAGTATTGGAAGCCAGTAGTGACTAAGCCACACATGCTCGAGACTCGATTGATGAAGCTGGCGGGAATTCCAGTAGCATATTCAAGGATATATGGTATTTGAGGTCATGATGTAAGGCTTTGTTGGTTCCGTAATATGGAGGATTGACTATTGATTAAAGAATTTTAGACTGAAAAAATTAGATACGCAGTTCAAGCCCGTAGGTAGATCCAGATTGCTTTCACCATTTCCTTGTATATCAATAAGTTTTTTTCAGTTGAAACATGAGCTCAATCGTCGGTTTAGCTCTTCTCTTTTAAGTGATGTGTGGGTTCCGTAATAGTTTCTTGCCAAGTAGAAAGCCAACATACCGGACTGTGTTAGAGAAGAGAAGTAAGAAGAAAAGTTTAAAAGGATTGGCGGACAGGATTCGTGTCTGAAAGTGAAAGTGACACGCTTGAATTTTGATTTATTGGTATTAATGGGCCAATTCTTATGCCACTGCTTAGTTAGGAAAGGTTATTGAAGGTTTTGATGGTATTTATGGATCTAAGTGGAAGGAAAGATGGAAGTATCTTCAGCAAATGTTGCCAGGAATGTATTTCTCTCAGGAAGGGAAATCAGCCGTGAAAAGGATTAGAGAACTGGAGCTAAATATCATCGCCAGAGTCACATTTCAACAAAGGTAATTTTCTCTTAAGTGTCCTTTGTGTTATTGGTTTTTGGTGGTGGTCCTTTGTGGAATTTTGCACCGATATGAATTCCACCGATATTCCTGTATTTTTTTTTTTTTTTGTATAAATATATAAACTTGGTAATAATGCTGCAAAAGCTGCACGCAATAAAAACAACGTTTGTGGAGAATACTGTTAAAGATCAAAAAGTACAGCGATGGTTTGAAAAATTTCGGTTTGGTGATTTGATGATGAAATCCAAAACGACCGTGATGGCCACACAGAACAATTGAAATATGAAGTTTTGCAGCAGCCAACCTATTCACCGAATCTCGTCAATCGACTTCCATTTTTTTTTAACATTTGGATCTGTTTTTACGGGCTAAAACGTATCATAGTGAAGACCTAAAAAATTCGAAATATGAATTTATTGATCCTAAAGATCAGATTTTTTTTTAATACAGGCATCTATACTTTAAGTCCCACTGGGAAAAGTGTATTGAAGTGAATGGGACATATTTTGATTAAATAAACAGTTAATGAAAAAATATATGCAGCTTTATACATTCACTTAAAAATTCGGAATTTCATACGCACCAACCTAGTAATTGGAGAATGCTCCCGAGAGAGCAGGCTTGATACAAAATCTTATTTATGTATAAGGACTGGAGTATATGAATTTAGAGCATTTAAAGAAAGCCTGTTACGTTCAAAAAAGCACTATTAATAATGCTTGTTGAGAATTGACATTTCTTTTTAATTATTATTATATATATAAAGCTTACCATAAGGTTATAATTGATACTAGAGATGGGACAAAATTAGCTATAGATGAAACTATTGCCATGGATACGACATTTATTTATTAATGCTTCATTCAAGGATCGACTAGACAATTTTAGCTGTAGTTTTATCCATAGATAATTTTTGCCCATCTCTGATTGATACATAGTATAAGTCAAGGTACAAATACCTTTGGCATGGTACAGTGAGGTTTTTGAATTTCTTTTTTAAATATTTTTAATTTCTAACAGTTGAAAAAGTTTGAAAAAAAAACCTACACTATATACAAAAAAGTAATTACAAAAGCCAGAAAACAAATATAAATAAATAAGTAAATAAGGATAAATTATAAATAATGAAAAAAAGTAATAATTAATACACTTGGATGAAAAATAAAATACACATTATAGAATTCAGATTTCAAGTTCTGATCACGTTTTGTGTATTAGTTTATGTAGGTACGTTTGTGGGTGTATTTTTTTAGTGATGTAGTCTCCTCTTTTTTATATGAATTTGTTTTCGGAAATTAGAATAACAGAGAAAAATTTTTGTATTAGTAAATATGTCTACTCTTTAATCATCAAGAGTTAGTCATACATTAGTTCATATCAGTGTTATATTCGATGTTTCCTTTCGAAATATTTCAGTTTTGGGGAATAGTTCTTGATCATTAAGATTATGTTATCAACCAAAAGACACGGTATAGTTAACTTTTGAAATTGGACATTAAGTTTAAAACTAAAATGTTTTGATAAATGAATCATTCACAAAAGAATTATGTATTAAACAATTTATTAATACCTAGTTTCTGCCGAAAACTGAAGGAGTATTTAAGGGAAACTAGTTCTTCTAAGCTATGCTAATATTATAATTATGCATAGATTTTACAGAGGCCTAATACATTTGGTGTCAATTA
>NW_027114174.1:650186-660863 GCF_000696795.3 Halyomorpha halys
CAACTTACATTACGGAATATGTTGTATTTTATAATAGCGATCCTTGTCTTAAGTGGCACATGCTTACCTTCGGGATATGCCAACAACATGGTCTTCACATTAATTGGAGAACCTTACAAATTGGTCGTGACCAGTGATTACGCCATCAGCACTCCAGTCTATAAGCCCACCTTCATCAATGCCAATGTCATTTCACCTTACAAAGTTGAAGGGGAATATGAAATGTGGTACAGCGAAGAGGAACCTCGCCCGGGTAAATTTATATTATTTACTTTGAAAAAAGATAGTTCACCATATGAAATAAATAGTAGGAAGATAGTCCGGGTGGCAGTCAATAAAGGTACCAAAATAATACTAAAAAACTATTTATAGTAAACCATTGTTTTGTCCCCACTTGGCAGGGCTTCGTCTGAGCTAAATGAAAAGAAGATACAAACATTGTAAGAAGTGACAAAACATCTAAGTTGTAGATGACAGAACATGGATGTTTTGTATTTCCATACAATATTTACATCTTGTTTTCATTTAGCCCTGAAGAAGCCGTACAAAGTGGGACAAAACGTTGGTTTACAACATATAATTTTTCCTACTATTTTGGTACCTTTATTGACCACCACTCGACTCTCTTCCAACAATTTATATTGGTTATGTTCTTGAAACAGATAAAGGTTAAGTGTTTTCAAAACAACGACCAAAACCCGGAGAGTCACAGTAGATTAACCATGATGAAGGATTTTTTTTGTATTATTTCAAATTAGTTATAACGAAATTGTAAGAGATGGCCGCAACTATGAGGCCACAAACTAATGAGACTCCAAAATAGTATTATGTACTTAGTGTTTTTATAAGAACTACATGTAAGTTTCTTTGGAGTACTAAGGGTTCTGTTCATTTGCTCAAATGCATGGATATTTGTAAAAAGGAGTTTTCATTCAATCCTGGTAGATTGTGCTGATAGTTAACATTTGAAACAAAATGGACTTAAATTGGTTCCACACATCACGGTGGAGAGAAAACGTTCCATCCATTAAATTCTTATTTTTTAATATTATATCCTGTATTGGTTCTTTTGAAAATTAATTATTTTGTTTTTAATTATTTAAAAATCTGTGCTATATTTTGGGAATTAATTTCTTTCTTTAGGGAGATTAGTAATGGCTAAATGGAGCAGCATACGCCAACAAAAGTTGCCCAGAATCTTATACATAGGCTGCAACCGTCTGATCATTCCACCAGCAACCTGCATGCACCCAGCCGTGCTTCCACTTACAGCCGCATGCTATTCCTTGACTCTTTCTACTTTTTGGATTATTATGAGGAACCAAGATATTGGAGATTTCATTATTAGAGTAAGTAAACTCTCTTATTTCTCCAATTATCTAGGATAATGGAAGGATCTTTTTTTTTTCCTTAATATATCTTAAATCTTCTAGATCTTAATTCAGGTGAAGCAGAACAAAAAAGCATCAACATTCACTAAAAGTAAAATTATTAAATGGTCATACCTAAAAAAGACCAATACATAAAGTACAGTGGAACTGGACGGAAACCCCTCTGGCTTTGCCGACAATAACTCAACGATTTAGTTTGAAAAATACCCTGCGTACCACCTGCATCTAGATTTAAGTAGATTGGTGAACACGAAACATTTTGAAAACATATCCAATGTTTGATTACACTGAATTACATTCAGCATAAAATGGGCGAGAGGCCTGTGTTATCTAGCATTTGATATAGAACAGTGGTCCCCAACTTATATTTGATGGCGGAACTCTTATTGGAGGTGACCTATTACGAAACGTCGGTGCTAGAATAAAGAATGCTAAGGGCAAATGGAATATTAGGATAAGAAGGAAAAGATACAGCTGCCAAAGGATCTTAGGGGACGGAGAAGTATACATTGGGGCAATTAGGCGGACAGGTAAGAAAGGAGAGGTCCTCGGAGTAACGGTCAAGACAGAACACGAGATTCCCTTGAAATACGATAGGGTAACATACGTAAAGGAAAGGTGATACCCACAGGCACTCCGGTAGCACATTAGAGAAGAACTGGATAATCTGAGGAGACAGGGGATTATAGTAGGCAGTACATCTCCCTATAACAGTCCGCTGTGGACGGTCAGGAAAAAATGAACACCAGGTGAGAACAAAGAAAAATACAAGGTAGTGGTTAATTATCTTAAAGTGAATGACAATACGGTCGACGAAAAGTACCCAATACCATGGTTCGATGATATTCTCGATAGGCTGGGTGAGACAACAATTTTTAGCACTCTAGATCTGAAGGTGAAATATCACCAGATTAAGATGCACCCCAGAGATCAACAAAAGACCGCGTTTACTTTTGAGAGGGGCCACTTCGAGTTCACTTCTATGCCATTTGGCCTAAAAAACGCGCCTATCACATTCCAAACGCTAATGGACGAGTTTCTGAGGGGACTAGATGAATCGGTATGCTAGATATACATGGACGACCTGTTAGTATTTGAATCAGGTTTTTCAACGTATAAGGGAGTTTGGGTTGAAGCTGTCCCGAGAAAAATCGGAACAGGGCCAAGAAAAGATAAGTTTTTTGGGAAATACAATTTCGAATGAAGGTGTAAAACTCGATACTCAAAAAGTAGCAGCCTTACAGAGGATTATAATGCCAAGAGATATCAAAGGAATCAGACACCTGTGAGGCGCGTTAAACTATTACCGCCGTTTTGTTTCAGAAATGGCACAATACTTGGTTCTCCTAAATAAGCTTCTCAAAAAAGGTAGCAAGTTGATAGTGACACAGTGGATGCAACATAATATTCACAAATGCATGGAGCACTTGCAGGGGGAACCGGTCCTGGCATTTCCAAATTTTCGGACGCCACTGAGTATGCCCTGAGAGCAGTATTGCCGCAAGAAGGCAAAGGTGCTTCAGAAATATCCAGTTTCATTCAAAGATTACCTAAACACAAAGCTCCTGGACACGACCTAATACTTCTTCCTCGAAAAGCCATCCTATTGCTAGCCTACATATATAACACCGTGCACCGTTCTACATATTTTCCTGACCCGTGGAAATTATTTATGGTTAGATGATACCCAAACCTCAAAAGCCGCCAGAATATCCGTCCTATCTCTTTATTATCCCTTTCCCCTATCCACCAATGTCATCAACCTTAAAATACCAAAGGTAGTAAAAGGTAATACCCAACAAGATCTATTCCTTTTTTCACAGTAAAGCTTTCACTAATTACCTGTTTCTTTCTGTTTTAGAGAGATCAGAAAAAAACCCCAAAAAAAAACCAATGTCATCATGTGGGTGGGGACGCCACGTCGTCTTCTTTAGAGTGCGGAATGTACTGTGGGGAGTCTTTTTCGATACAGAACAGGCTTTTGATCGAGTCGGGTACTCGGGACTGCTTTCTAAGCTCCGTAAATTCCTACATCCTACTTACTTTCTTATCATCCGTTTCTCAAAGATAAATTATTCCAAGTAAACCATAATGGTTCCTATTTATCCGTCTATTCTCAGTGTGCTGGTGTTTCTCAAGGTAGTATCCTCGGTCCCACCCTTTACACAGTCTATACTGCTGACATCCCAACCAATCCTAAAATTATCCTCACCACCTATGCCGATGACACATGAGTGCTCCAGTAAATAATTACCCTTTAATCGCATACCAAACTATCACAGTCCTTATAGCATTAAAATAAATCCCTACATTTTACCCCTCGTTGTAAATCTACCGACTGTTGAACGTGGATATGATGGACACAAATAAAATGTTTTTACTGTTATTACTCAATTTCCTTCTCTCACACCATTCTTCCACGAGACCGGCGCACATTTCTACTTCCATTTTCAATTTGGTTCTGCTGATACCAATGCGTGGAGCACGGCCTGGGGTTCGGTCCACACAGATGCTATAGGTAGACAACTAGAGGAGAGCGTGGCGAGGAGTCAACCCGTCGTTATGATTGAACCCTCTGGTCCCGCATTTGTTGGAGCGAGGGGCCAGAGGTGGATAGATGTGACGGCTCGTCACGGCTCCCACAGCAAAGCGTGTTGTGGACTGGACTCTGTCACATACCAACTTTCAGTGTGGTGCAGTCGGTGCCCTCGGAGTGAAGGCAGTTGAAAAGAGCTTCGAGACGCGATCGGCGAACTAGAGAGCATTTTCCAGTGAACTGAAGGGAATAATAGTTGATCAAGAATGGGAGGAGATGGTGCCGACAGATGAGGAGACAGAAATTGACAACAGGATGGCAATGCTAACGGGCGCCATTACCGAAGCAGCTAGTATTACCTTCCAACGCCGAAGAGCAAGAGTACGTCCGGTCCCTGGTGGACTCAGCTCAAGAGAGAGTACTACAGGGCCATACTAGCCTAGGTATCAGGAGTGCAGAGATAATGAAAGGAGACTTACACTCCGTTACTAAACATAGGTATAGGGTATAACGAAACGGAGTGTGGCACCAGAAGAAGAGGTCCTGGAACGAGTTCATTGCTGAGGAGTCAGGAAAGAATCCCTGGGGTATCCCGTACAGAGTGGCAATGGGCAAAGTCAAGCCTCTACAGTTAATGGCGGCTATTAGAGTAGAGGCGCCCTGGCAACCAGCTGGAGGAAGCTGCGAAACGGTATATAGATTATACATACCCTAGGGACGATCCGTCCCAGGATAGCGCAGAAGATAGCATGGTAAGACGCACGACGGTATACCCACCAGGTACCGTAAACCCCCGGCAAGTGGAGGGTTGCAGACTTGAGACTGCTCTACAAGGGAGGTGGCAAGGATAAGGATTACCCCAATTAAGGATCACATATTACCCCAACAGAACAAAATAATGTAAATAAATTAGTATAGTAAATTAAAAGCTCATCTTAAAAGTAAATTGTTTTGGAAAATTTGAGTAGAAGTTAGTTTCATTAAAGCGCTAAAGCAGCAAGTCATTAATCTTCGAAATACATTCTTTTAGATTAACAAAAATAATTCTTAAAAATAGGATGGCAGTAAGAGTAATAACTCACTTATTAAATGTTTCAATTTATATAAATGTTTTAGGTGATTATAAAGCCTAGGATAGATAAACCCTTTTTGATTCTGCCTGTAAGATTACCAGCTGGGATTTGTACTGGGTTTGCCAACGCACACTGCTCTTTCAACTGTCCTAGATCCTTCTTTATTTACATCCCCTGCAGAAATGCCCGTCTATGGGCCACAGTAAAAGCAATGTTTTCACTGGCTTTGGAAAAGAAGGAACATTCGTTTTGGGAGCACCATCTCGGTAAGATCATTATAAATATCAAACTTTTAATAGAGGTAGTAGATAAGAAGTATTTTTAACTTGTCAAAAATTACTGAAGAGGATTAATTTGTTAAGATGGATTATTTTCTTGATTATTCTGCTTGTTCAGAAGGCCTCGACAATGCGTATTCAGGTAAGATAGTTGACAAGGTAGCTAGCCGCCGGAGGTTACGAAGGGATAACAGGTAGAGGAAAGAGAGGTGACCACAGAGAAAGAAGAAATCTCATATAAGCGAAAAATGCTGACTTGTGAGAATACCTTGAATTTTTTTTTTTTTTTCATAGCCCCCATAGAAAATTATTATTTATTACAGTTTTTGCTTGTATCCCATTTTCTTGTTTTTAATCTACATTTTAAGGAGTCTAGTAAGTGTTAAAACTTTTGCAGTTTAAGTTGCATGACTGTTAAATGTGTTGGGGCACACATTTCTTATGAAGTGGAACTTAACCTAAGACGTGTCTTTTCACATTGTTTGTTGCCAACACACTGGAGGAGGCGCTGGTTTCAGTGTTTGGAGGAGCGGATTTGGGAGGTACTGGAGGGAATCAAAAATTTGATATGACGGCGTTTTATGAATTCTGGGACAGTCGAGAGATCCAATAACGTTTCTTTGTGGTTTCTTCTTCCGCCACGCTGGTGTTCGCACTATCTTCCTGAGCATTAAATCTTGAAAGAGCTGGAGGGGTCTCTTGGTGCCCTCTGAGAGGTGGATGAACAGTGGCGTTCCGTAGAGTAGTGCCAGCCTCAGTATACTCTTATACACCTGGAGTTTTAGTACTAGGGAAAGAGCCGGTGAAGTGAGGAGGTGGCTTAAACGGTATGATTTTTTTTTCGGACCATTCTCGTCTTCTGGTAGAGATAGGTGGAGAGGTGACGATCAAGTTGTATGATCAAATATAATATGGAATTGCAAGATGAGATGACGGTGTCCACCACGTTGAGAGTTTTTGGAAGTGTTGTACTTGTTTTGACCGAACACCACACAGGCTGATTTAGCTGGGTTAACCGATATTTTTAAGTTGCCCAGTTGCTGGATAATGTCAGAACAGACGTTTTTGGTCTTTCGTTTGGCATTTATACTGCTGCTGTAGATGGCGATATCGTCAGCAAATGCGGTGATTGTTGCCTGTCTGTAGTTTTTGCCAACTACATAAGCAGTATATATTGAAAATAAAACAGGGGAGAGGACTGCTCCGTGGGGAACCCTCCTGGTTAGGGGGAAGGATCTTGAGTATGCACCACGTAACCGCACAGCAATGGTCCTGCTGTTGAGAAATAAGGCGATTATATTGTAGAGCTGTTCCGGGCATCCTAGGTCCTCTACCTTGCGGCATAATATGCCGTGGGACACAGAGTCGAATGCCTTTATGCAGTCGATGGATACCATTGCTGTTGTCTCGTTTCTGTTGAAAGTGGTATTTACGTAAGTCTGGAGCTTCATTAGATGATGTTCAGTACAAGGGCGAGCCTGAAAACCAGTCTGCTCGTAAGGTATCACGGAGTATTCATCACAAAACTCTCGAAGATAGTTCAGAATGATTTCGTAAACCTTAGCGAGATGAGGCAATGGACTGTTAGGTCTGTAGTGGTCAGCCTTCGTTCCAAACTTATTCGGCTTGAGGAGTGGAAACAGGATGGCTTGTTTCCATTTGTCGAGAAACTATCTCAGCCTGAAGCATGAATTATAGGGGTTCATTAGGTTGTCTCCATCATATCCAGGGGCCCAAGGAGAGACGAACATGTAATTTGCTTCCTGAGGCATGGCATCCCTTGTCCGCACTTCGATGTCATGGCGGTTGTTTCTGCCAGTAACCTAGCCTGCACAGCAAGAGGCGTTCGCCATCGTGGAGTCTAACATCGGACTTATTCTTTGTTGCCGCCTTCGTTAGTTTACAAAACTTCCGATAGTCGCCATGAATGGCCCTGAGGCGATCATGGCAAGCCGCTGTTTTCCATTGGCGCATCAGGTTTCTGATCTGTGTGGTGATTGAGTTGAGGACCTTCTTAATGTTCAGATCTCTAGAGCGGTAGTGCGATAGTTCAGTGCCAGTGTCCAAAGTGTTAGGGTCGCTCTATGCTCCGAGCTTGTGACGTCATCGTGACGTCATCCTAACGTACTTTTTGAGAACAAAGGCCTTTGTTCTCCGGGATTTTTCTGTGCTCCTGAAGAAATCAGCGACTGTGGAATATTCATATTAAGGTACATTTTATTATTTTAAAGTGCAAAAAATTGTGAATCAGTGCCGCGTGTTCCCACCACCTTAGAGCAACCTGTGCGAACACTGTACAATTGTAGCTCGGCCGTGTTCTCCGAGCTCGCTGTGCCTAAATTGTCACTTTAATTAATATAAACATTACTATTAATTACTAGTGCGCGATGGCTCATTCCTTAGAGCCAGCTCAGGCCGCAAATCTACCACCAGACTCCGACGACGAGACTGGGTTTATTAAAGTAGGTGGTACATCAAACGTATCCCCCCGCCAGACGCGATCGATGGTAGGCCAAATTCCAAGGAAGAGGGTAAATCAGCCTGACAGCAAAAAGAACAAAAGAAACAGACGTGTCAAGAACAAAAAATTGATTTTACGCATCCCTATCCATATGACACGCTGAAAAATCTCCCAACCGAGACCTCTCCACAAAAATCTCCCCAACTACCTCCGGTTGTCGTGGCGAGCCAGCAAATCCCGGCGGTGAGGCAATACTTAGCTCATTTACACATAAATAAATACCTGGTGCGTAAAACCGGAGGGGCTATTCAGATTTTCCTGGAGATAGCAGCTGATCGAGACGCCGTTGTAGCTGGGCTCAAATCGCTACAAATAGGTCATCACACCTATGCCCCACGACAGGGAAAAACGCAACAGCGTTATGTCATTAAAAACATAGACATTTCCATGCCCTTGGAAGATGTCCAGGCTGCCTTCCAGCACTTAGCCCCTATCGATATTAGGCGTCTCCAGAAATCAAACAGTGATGGGGCGAAAACCCCCCTCTCCCCTATTGTTATTAAGGTGCCAGTTCAGGTCACCCTAGAAGATATCAAAAAGGTACGCCATATCGACCAGTGCCAATTCGCAGCCCAACATTTTGTTCAACGAAAAGAACATGGCCCACCTCAATGCTACCGATGCCAGCAGTTCGGTCATGGAGTACAAGTATGCTCATGTGGGTACAAGGAGGCGTGCGTGCGATGTGCCCAAAAGCACAACATCGGTGCCTGCCCTAGGGTGGTAGCCCAAAGTGCACCAATTGTGATCAGGATCATGTGGCGTCCTTCCGTGGGTGTGAAACACGCCGGAAGATCATGGAGCAATGGGAAGCGAGAAAAGCACTACGAGCAGCAGCCATTACGAGGCCGTCAGCGGCAGCTCGTGCTCAACCACCGACCACCACGACCACCAGACCAAGGACCAATAGAATGACGAGTGCAGCCCCGGCTTACTCGTCATTTCTCCAGCCGGCCACAGCAGCACCTGCGCCAGAGCCCGTACCGGACTCTCCAGTTTCTCCTGAACCGGACCAAATGGGAGCGCAGCAACCCCTCCCACCCCCACCACCCGGCTCATTCGATCCTCAGCTTCTCATGATGAACTTGATGACCCAAATGAATCAGATGTTCAGTGAAGTATGCTCCCGACTCATGAAAGACATTCGCAGGCATTCGTGTCTGATATCATTAAAGAAATCAGAGGACAAAAATCGCCATGAATTCATTTCGGGTACTCAATTATAATTGCTGTGTCATTGCACCTAAACTAGAGGAAGTGGAGGCACTCCTAGCGCTCACTGAACCGACAGTTGCTGTCCTCACCGACACCAGAATACAGGGACGACCGCCATTTATCAGGGGCTATCACGTAGCCACCGATGACCTCCACGACCCACACGGTGGTGCCATCATAGCGGTGCGCCATGGCATCCGCTGGAAGAAGATCCCGCCACCTCTGACCATACGCGATAGGCGGATCAGTCATCTCACCGTTCAAGAGCTGATGCACCAACCCACTTACATCACGGGAGTGTATCGGCGTCCTAGAGGGTCAGTACTAGAACTGCGGCAGCTCATAGACACCTGTGGAGCAAGGACGAACCATTGGCTGGCGCCAGACACACTCTATGGCATAATACCTCAGCGAACCTGGCGGGAAGACAGGTGGTGAAAACTGCCTTCACGGTAGTTCACCCAGGAACTCATACTTTCCGCCATTTTGGGACGGGCTTCCAATCGACAATAGACCTCCTGTTGACTAGGCAGCCACATCGTATCACGGGTTGCTCCGTGTCTGATTTCACCTCTTCTGATCACCGCCCGGTGACCTATGAAGTGCACGGGAGCAGCTTTGAGCCTACGACTGAGAAGTTCAACTATCAGGAGGCCGACTGGAGCCGGTTCAAGGAGGAGGTTTGCCATAGGCTGAAAGATGTACCTACGCTGCGCTCTGTGGAGGAAGTGGATAACTACATCGGCCACTTCACATCAGCTGTCATGGAGTCTGCGCGCCAAGCCATCCCCACCTACCACCCTAGACCTCCCCACCTTCAGAAACCCCCACCCCACATCATGGGACTCATTGTCAGCAGGCGGAACCTGAAAAACCGTCATAACCGCTCCAGGGACCCAGCAGTCAGGAAGGCTCTCAACTCAATCACCACCCAGATCAGGAATCTTCTGCGCCAGTGGAAGACTGTGGTCTGGCATGATCGCTTAAGAGCTACGCACGACGACTACAGGAAATTCTGGAAACTCCCTAAGGCGGCAACCAAGAAGACCTCGGCCGTTCGACTTCATGACAGGGACCACCTCATGACCCCCACTGAGCAAGCCGAGTCACTGGCTGAGCACTACCAGCGGGATATTGAGGCGCGCACTGGGATATTGCTCTCAATTCCAACCATGGCCCGTGAGAACAACTATATGTTTGTCTCACCTAGACGACTAAAGGCCATCTTGAGACGATGTCATGCCAACCTGTACCATTCGTGCTTGAGGCTGAGATACTTCCCCGAGATATGGAAACATGCCATCCTGTTTCCACTCTTCAAGCCGAAGAAGACAGGATTTGATGCAGACCATTACAGGCCTATAAGTCTCCTACCACATCTCGCTAAGGTATACGAAAAGATCATCTTGAATTACCTTCGGGAATTCTGTGATGAACACTCCGTTATCCCTTACGAGCAGACTGGTTTTCAGGCTAGCTTAAGCACAGAATACCATCTCATGAAGCTACAAAATGAGGTGAATTCCAGTTTAAATAGGAATCATGCTACAGCCATGATTTCCATAGATTGCACGAAGGCCTTCGATTCTGTGTCTCACGGCATTTTATGTCGTAAGCTCATAGACCACGACTGTCCAGAGCAACTCTACAATGTATTAGCGTC
>NW_027114174.1:660913-661724 GCF_000696795.3 Halyomorpha halys
TATAGATTAATAAATTAGCTCCTCCTAGTCTGTCAAGGATGTCCTCAAATCTTGGCATCGGATACTTTTCATCGACGGAATTATCGAGCTTCCGATAATCGATGACCACCTTATATTTCTGCCCGTTCTGCTCTAGCGTAGGTTTCTCCAGCACCGCCCACAACTGACTATTATAAGGTGACGTACTATCCACAATGATTCGTTGTCTTTTTAAGTTTTCGATTTACTCTCTGATGTGCTTCCTGAGCGCAGGTGAGCATCGTAGTTCTTTAACATACATTACTCTTTCTGGTTTTAGCAGAATCTCATGTACTGTTCTTCCTGTTGCACCCAATAGATAACATGGCATCTGCACTTCCTTCGTCCAATTCTAATATTATATTTCCCATTACTATCCTTAATCCTAGCCCCACTTTCTCTAACAGATCAAAACCAATAATCACCTGACAATCCCTGGGAGTTCAGTGCCAGTGTCCAAAGTGTTACGGTCGCTCTGTGCTCCGAGCTTGTGACGTCATCGTGACGTCATCCTAACGTACTTTTTGAGAACAAAGGCCTTTGTTCTCCGGGATTTTTCTGTGCTCCTGAAGAAATCAGCGACTGTGGAATATTCATATTAAGGTACATTTTATTATTAAAGTGCAAAAATTGTGAATCAGAGAACCCCTGATGAATCTTCATCCGAAATAAAACCTTTAAGTTAAATGTATATATTGTTACTCTCTTTTGTTGTATTTAATCTATAGCTTTTTCTTTGTATATATTTCTGTAATATTTTTTAGTTTTTCTTTTCATAGGGATTCAATGTATA
>NW_027114174.1:662214-664874 GCF_000696795.3 Halyomorpha halys
TGCTCCGAGCTTGTGACGTCATCGTGACGTCATCCTAACGTACTTTTTGAGAACAAAGGCCTTTGTTCTCCGGGATTTTTCTGTGCTCCTGAAGAAATCAGCGACTGTGGAATATTCATATTAAGGTACATTTTATTATTAAAGTGCAAAAATTGTGAATCAGAGCCGCGACTCATGAAAGACATGCAGGCATTCGTGTCTGATATCATGAAAGAAATCAGAGGACAAAAATCGCCATGAATTCATTTCGGGTCCTCAATTATAATTGCTGTGCCATTGCACCTAAACTAGAGGAAGTGGAGGCACTCCTAGCGCTTACTGAACCGACAGTTGCTGTCCTCACCGACGCCAGAATACAGGGACGACCGCCATTTATCAGGGGCTATCACGTAGCCACCTCTGACCGTCCGCGATGGGCGGATTAGTCATCTCACCGTTCAAGTGCTGATGCACCAACCCACTTACATCACGGGAGTGTACCGGCGTCTTAGAGGGTCAGTACTAGAACTGCGGCAGCTCATAGACACCTGTGGACCAAGGACGAATCATTGGCTGGTGGGAGATTTCAACGCCAGACACAGTATGGCATAATACCTCAGCGAACCTGGCGGGAAGACAGGTGGTGAAAACTGCCTTCACGGTAGTTCACCCAGGAACTCATACTTTCCGCCATTTTGGGACGGGCTTCCAATCGACAATAGACCTCCTGTTGACTAGGCAGCCACATCGTATCACGGGTTGCTCCGTGTCTGATTTCACCTCTTCCGATCACCGCCCGGTGATCTATGAAGTGCACGGGAGCAGCTCTGAGCCTACGACTGAGAAGTTCAACTATCAGGAGGCCGACTGGAGCCGGTTCAAAGAGGAGGTTTGACATAGGCTGAAAGATGTACCTACGCTGCGCTCTGTGGAGGAAGTGGACAACTACATCGGCCACTTCACGTCAGCTGTCATGGAGTCTGCGCGCCAAGTAATCCCCACCTACCACCCTAGACCTCCCCACCTTCAGAAACCCCCACCCCACATCATGGCACTCATTGTCAGCAGGCGGAACCTGAAAAACCGTCATAACCGCTCCAGGGACCCAGCAGTCAAGAAGGCTCTCAACTCAATCACCACCCAGATCAGGAATATTCTGCGCCAGTGGAAGACTGCGGCCTGGCATGATCGCTTAAGAGCTACGCACGACGACTACATGAAATTCTGGAAACTCACTAAGGCGGCAACCAAAAAGACCTCGGCCGTTCGACTTCATGACAGGGACCGCCTCATGACCTCCACTGAGCAAGCCGAGTCACTGGCCGAGCACTACCAGCGGGATATTGAGGCGCGCACTGGGACATTGCTCTCAATTCCAACCATGGCCCGTGAGAACAACTATATGTTTGTTTCACCTAGACGACTAAAGGCCATCTTGAGACGATGTCATGGCAACCGGGCCCCTTGTCACGATGGAATACAGACCGTCCTGCTAAAACAATTACCACGGAAGGGAATCGCTCAGCTCACCAACCTGTACAATTCGTGCTTGAGGCTGAGATACTTCCCCGAGATATGGAAACATGCCATTCTGTTTCCACTCCTCAAGCCGAAGAAGACGCGATTTGATGCCGACCATTACAGGCCTATAAGTCTCCTACCACATCTCGCTAAGGTATACGAAAAGATCATCTTGAATTACCTTTGGGAATTCTGTGATGAACACTCCGTTATCCTTTACGAGCAGACTGGTTTTCAGGCTAGCTTGAGCACAGAACACCATCTGATGAAGCTACAAAATGAGGTGAACTCCAGTTTAAATAGGAATCATGCAACAGCCATGATTTCCATAGATTGCACGAAGGCCTTCGATTCTGTGTCTCACGGCATTTTATGTCGTAAGCTCATAGACCACGACTGTCCAGAGCAACTTTACAATGTAATAGCGTCCTTTCTCGACAACAGGACTATCTCTGTGCGGGTTCGAGACGAGATCTCCCGTTCCATCCCATTGACGTGTGGAGTTCCACAGGGAGCGGTTCTATCGCCAGTGCTATTTTCAATTTATACCGCTGATGTAGTTGGTGCAAATTACAAACTAGCTACGGTCGCCGCCTATGCTGACGACATCGCCATCTACAGCAGCAGTATGAGCCCCAAACATGCCCTAGGGCGTGCCGGAGCGGTCTGCAAAGAGATTGTTCAACGCCTGGGTAATTTAAACATCACCATGACACCATATGACAGACTGCGTAGTGTTCGCTCAGCAACAGTACAAGCGATTGACTCTCCCGAAGTCGCTCAAACTGGACAACACCATCATTTCCCCTTCAAACTCGATAGTATATCTGGGCGTGAAGATGGACCATCACCTCAAGTTCTCCACTCACCTCTACCAGAAAACGAGAACTGTACGAAGGCGGTCTTACAGACTAAACCACCTCCTCACGTCGCCAGCGCTCTCTCTGCGGCTTAAACTCCAAGTTTACAAGAGCATTCTGAGGCCGGCACTTCTCTACGGAGCACCACTCTTCACATACCTCACTGACGGCACGCAGCGCCACCTTCAGGGATTCCAGGATAGTATGCTGCGGAGGATGGTCCGCACTACATCGTGGAAGAAGAAGAAGCCTCCGGAACTACATCAGCTCCTCGAACTACCTACAGTACCAGAGTTCATT
>NW_027114174.1:664924-668041 GCF_000696795.3 Halyomorpha halys
GACTATCTCTGTGCGGGTTCGAGACGAGATTTCCCGTTCCATCCCATTGACGTGTGGAGTTCCACAGGGAGCAGTTCTATCGTCAGTGCTCTTTTCAATTTATACTTATACTTATCAATTTATACTTAGCGCCCCCTCCAGTACGCTGGCAGGACCTCAGGAAAACATTTTTCTATAGGGGCTAGGAAAAAAACAAAAAAACAAAACAATAAAGCTAGTATGTTACAGCAGTTCACACGTGTTACATCTTATTCCTTCTTCTCTTTTTTGACATATATATATATATAAGTTAAGTGACAGGGAAAAGAAACTTAAAACAAAAAACTAGGTAAAAGGTAGATATAAGAATACAGTTATAAGTCTGGTTACTCTAAAGTAAACAACTCTTACAAGATCAGAACAACAAAATAAAACAAATAATAATAAGATAAAAACACAACTCCTAACTTTCAGAAAATTCTAAAGTGACATAACAAAAATAGAAAAACTTAACAAAACACAATAATATACATACAGAAAAAAAATAATTCTTTAGTCTCTTGGATGGCATTCTTCATTCCCCACCAGAAGTACTTACGTCGTAGCGCTTGTAGGGTTTCATTCTCTCCTCGGTGATTGGTTTTACCTTGTTGTTAAGCAATCATCACTTCCTTTTGCCATTCCACGTCTTGAAGGGTCTCCATTATTAGAGTGCATCGGAAGAATGGCCGGTCTACCCCAATTTGTTCGGTTCTCCATAATCTGCGTATTTTTTCCCATATCACAGCGTTCCCCACACATAAATGGTGGATCCTTCCAGGTTTGGACGCGTCCCTCAGCACTCAGCAAATTTGTTCCTCCTGGTTGAGACCTGATAGTGGCAATGGTAATCTTGCCATATTCGGAACGTTCCCTCTTTGTCAAACCAGAGGTCCTAGTCTTCCAGATAATTTGCTGTCTTTTATCATTTATTATTTCGTCCATCTCCTGTGATCTCCTACCACTGCCCTCCTCTTCCCTGATGTCTTGTCCCGGCGTTTCTTGTTGTTCATCCTACCTTGGTATCCACTCACGCAGAAACTGCCTCGCGTTTCCTGAAGGGCCCGCCTGGTCGTCCTCTATTGCATTTACCGTTATTGCCCTTGAGAGCCAGTCGGCCACCACATTCTCTTTTCCAAGTTTGTAAATAATCTTTATATTATACTGGCTATGCAATTCTTTCCAACACGTGATCCTAGTGGATGACTCCTTTAGCTTCCCGATCCATTGCAACAGGAGATGATCCATGAGAACCTGGAACTGCCTCCTAAACATGTAGGGTCGCTATAACGCGGGCATGGGGAAAATTGACAACGGGACAATTATGTACCGTAGAGTGAGCTCCAACAGGGGTAAGGAGCCTCAAAGATATAAGGGACCATTCAGGGTGATTACAATTAGACAGCAGAATATTGTTACTATAAAGAGTGTTAAAGAACACAAGAAACAAAGGACGGTTAATGTAGAAGAACAACGGTTAATTCTTTGACAGTATTTTGGAGACTCAAGTAAGTCTCAGTCAAACAGAGTGATTTATACTTAATTCTCTCTTCCCCTTTGCTTAGAAAGGCGCTCATTTTTTATTGCAACTTTAATTTTAGCATATATATATATATATTATAATTATAATGTGTAAAAAATAATTTTTCAGGGAATCAAAGTATTGCTTCACCCATCTTACAGTATTTCTTGTTCTCCGGTTACTTATGAAACGACTCCTTTTCATATGAAAGTAAGTAGACACTGTATGTTGTTTTTAATGTATTAAAACTTCAAAGTTTTTTTTGTAATCATTTCATAACAATAGATATATAATTAATCTGTAATATGTTTGTTTTCAGACAACATACCTTTCTTGGATATACTTTGCAGTAAAGGTTCTGGATCTTCTTGATACAGTAAGTATGAACTGAATAATTTAATTATCAAATCATAATAACATTATAATAAAATCATAATATATTTTATTACAAATAATATGTATTAAACCTATAGTAATAAGTATAACAAGTATAAGTAATATTTGGTTTTAGTTAATTTTTTTCCATTATATCATATATGTTTACCAGTCTACCAGATTATATATAACTTCACTTATATGGAGTGATTTAAAGAAAATAGTCATAAATGACATTTGTTGTTCATGATAGATATGAAATCAAAAATAAAGCCATGAAATAAAAAACATGTGACTTAAACTTCTTATACTTATCAGTAGAGAAATATATAAAATTGTAGATAATATATATAAAATCGTGGATTTAATCTAGGAGTCGATGGAAACGAAAATACATTCTGTTTTCCTCAACTTTATTGTCATTTATGGTTGTAGAAAAATATGAAAAAATCCCAGAATCTCATGAATAGAAATTAAAAATTAAAAATAAAGATGAAATAAATTATTAGTTAAAAATAAAGTAAGAGAAATATATAAACAAACGTAAATTAGTATAACAAAGAAGAAGATTAAGAAAGAATAAATAATCACTTACTAAGTATTTACTATAATACTTGTACTTTCCCCTAAGGATTTCTTAAATGTTTTTTAACCATAAAGGTAGTTATTTTTATTTTTGGCTAATCAAATATAATCTGTAAAAAAAATTCTTGAATCATTAGCTTCAAGATTTACAAACAATAGAATAAGCATTCGATAAAAAATCAAATCATTTTCTTGGCATTAAAATTGTTTAAATAATATTGCCACAAAATAATAAAATAAATTGAAGAAGTTTCTAGATCAATGTAAAAAACTATTTCAAAAATTTAATATTCTTAATTTATGTTTGTTGTAACTTAAGCAACAATTTCAAAAACTAAAAATAATTTATTTATAATATAAAATATTGAATATATACACCATTTTTCCTTATATATTTCTATCCTCTAACTATTGAACATTTATACCATTTTTCCTCATATATTTCTATCCTCTTACTATTGAATTTATACACCATTTTCCCTCATATATTTCTATCCTCTTACTATTGACTATATACACCATTTTTCCTCATATATTTCTATCCTCTTACTATTGAATATATACACCATTTTCCTCATATATTTCTATCCTCTTACTATTGAATATATACACCATTT